>NW_012267322.1:5389098-5497629 GCF_000151885.1 Dipodomys ordii | reverse complement strand
AAGGAAGGAAGGAAGGAAGGAAGGAAGGAAGGAAAGAAGGAAGGTAGGTTTTATTTTATAGAAAATCTTATTTCTATACCTAAACAATAAAAATAATTGAAGTGGTTATATATGGAAAGACCTGTCTCTGGACAATACCCAAAATTATTAATATGGTATTCAATTTATGAGAGAGATAAAAATGAATGAACCTTGGTAGAAAAAAATGCACAAGCTATCTTGTAATCCCCACTGAGAAGATGTTGCACTGCTTATTTGTTGTGTTCAGGATTCAGACAAGTCTTGAAATTGGAGAAAAAAAAATGGAATTTGACTTGTTTCCCAAAAAGAACATTTGCAACTAGCTTTCATTTTATTTTTATTTAGCAGTTTGCTTCTCATGATTGTGAAAGCAAGGCATTCATTAGGCAGGAAGAGCAATGTCCCTTGGAAAGAAAAGTATGAGAAATAAAGGCCCTTGATAATCTAACTCCTTATATTATCTCTCACTACTGGACTCACACAGACCAATCTCCATTCAGTCTGACCAAGTCTGTGAGCACACCTTCTATTTTCCCACTATAGCATCTCAGCTCCTGCCATCTTTGAATATCCTCCACCCACTGCCATCTATCAAAACCCTTTATATTCCCAAAGGCCTATGTCAGAATCGCTTTTCTCCTTTGATTTTCCTTCCAGTGAATTACTTACTGCCTTGTGTCTTAGCAACCTGGGAGATGGAAACCCCAGCTCTTTGTATAACTTCACATTTATCTACATGATGTGGAGCAGCTACATGAGGAGTAAATGACTAGGATGAAGAGAGAACACTACATTAAAGTAGATTTCAAATATAATGAGTACCCCTTTTTTCATAAAAACTGATATGCAAATGGAGAAGACTCTAAACAGTCGGATTTACAAGATTAAAAACTAAGGTGTTAATGTCACTGGCCTTTTAATGAAAATATTATATTTAACTTCCGGGTTTTTCAGATCAATCAATGAAGAGATCCTGTTTGAACCTATATATATATATATATATATATATACACACACACACACACACATATATATGTCCATATATATGTGTATATATAATTAAGGTTATCCCAATCTAGACAGAATAAAACACTGCTAAAATAATAAATTACAACCTATAAAACCAAGTTCTTTTTTCCCATTGCATGAGGTGGGAAGGGCCTCTAGCATGCCTGAGAAGTCATTTGGTACATGATGGGTCAGGCTTCTTATAGGCTACCTACAGCTATCTGCCTATATTGATAATTTTCTATGGCCCACAAATGATGTTATAAACATCTAAATGACCCTTGTCAGAAAAATGGTTCTCCACCCCTGCAAGGAATAAAAAAAACTAAAAAGATCTTGTGCTACTTTTTCCTGGCTCTGTGGATATGACATCATCTTCAGTCAGACACTGTCAAGATTCAAAAAAGATCGAATACTCTAAACAACCGGTCAGAAGACCTGGACATTAGGGGCAGACACAACTGGTTTTTCTACTCCTTCCTCAACAAAATGGCAGTTCCTATTGACATTCACATCAAAATCCTTTAGAAGGCTCCAATCCCCAAACTTAATCTAAGGAGCTAAGTCTCCTTCCTGTACTCAGATAGCAACAGTAGTTCTGGTGCTTATGAAATTATGGCCCAACTTTTTCCTTTGTTCTAGCAAAAGACTTTCTGCAAGAAAGCAGTAATCCTTTAAAGCTTTCCAGTGCAAAGGTCTCTCCTGGTTTGTATTCCCCATCCCTATTCCCCAGAGGAAAAGCTGAAGCACATCACAAGGCAGTTCTTGGTTCCAAGCTGTATTGGGGCTCAAGGACTCCTGGTGAGGAAAGAAAACTGGTCATTTGAACATCCTTTCCTGGGATCTGTCTGAAGTGTAGACAAGCAGCAAAGATGAATATTAATAGGCTTTCCATCATCAAAAGCTATTGCATACCCAAAGGATGATAAATATTTTAATCAGTTTTCAGCTTGTCTAGCCAAAGTCAGTTTACTCCTGAGGGATTTCCCTATTTCTGTGCCCAAAGCCTGTCCGGTGTATATTGCTATCTCTATATTCTGAAAATTAACAGCAACAAAGTTCAACTTTGCAGGAAAGTCATTTATATTTGAGATCATTTTACTCTAGCATGTTTTTTAAAAGTAGAGAAATCTGAAATATAAACAATACCAATAAATGATCCAGAACACTATGATTCTGGTTTTAGCAACACTGCTACTCTGGGAAACAAATAACCTACTTAATTCTCTCATTTAAAAAAAAAAAGATTTCCCAGATTTATATAAGTTGTTTGCCAGTGATTACTCAATCTACTTAGCTAGAAATGCTAAAGGCATAAAACAGGACATGCGTCTGTGCCCTGGGTATTTTTTTAAAGTTAAAAATGTTTTGAGGTATTGATGTAAGGACTGTTTGTTTTAAAATAGAACTAATCCAAAAATATTCCTGCTAAGCAGCAGGTATTGTTTTAGGAAAACACAGAGTTCAAAAGAACTTATTAAAGGCCATGATGACCAATGTGGATACAAAAGACTAGAAAAATGACCCCCCATCAAATGCTTATTGTAGCACATGTGTGCTGAGTACCAGCTGTGTACCAACTACTGCTGAAATCATGACTGAAGTAGGCATGATTTCTAGTGGCCTGTGCTGAGAATGGTATGAAGTAATATAGAACAAGGCAACATAATCTCACTATCAGAGTGTTCTTCCTAAGAGAAACTATCTCAGAAAGGGGAAAAAGTGAGAGATGAGCCAAGCAAATAAGAGAGGGAAACATATTCCAGACAGAGGTAAAAGGACATGGAAAGTCTCTGGCAGAAGTGTACTAAGCATACACAGAGCAGAGAGTAAGATGAGGTGGGAATGAGAGGGAAGGTTAGCACGGATCTACATGGTATTATGCCATCACAGGTAGGCTGAATTTCTCAACATGATGGTAGCTTTGGACCTGAGGTATAAAATGAGCTCACTTGTATTTTAAAGGAACCATCTAACCATAGTGAATGTAGAATAACCAAAGCTAGAAGGCTGATTGATGCTGTTTCTATGAACAACAATGGTGCTAGCATAGAAGGTGATAAAGACGGGTCAAGTCATTATCAGATTGTGAAGTTGTAGGCTAGGCAACTGGATAGTTCCAATTATTGAATGGCAGTGAGACACTGGAAAGACCAGGGGATTACAGGAATCAAATGTTTGGCTTGGAATAGGTTAATTTTGAGTTAGCTTATTACTGAGTAACTGAATATGATTCATCTTTCCCATTTAATATTCAAGTGCTGTGGGATATGAGACTTTGGTACCAAAAATATTAAGTTACTATAGGCATTGGCATATCCCACCACTCCATCCTTTAAAAAACTCAGTGCTAATGGAATGAAGTTATGTCATTAACTAAAATACAAAGCTCTTAATCCCCCAGCATCTGTTAAAGACCATACGATGTATAATTCTAGGTATTGCAATTTTTTTCATTTAAGTTATTATTTATGTAACAGGACAAAGCTACCATCAGCTCCAAGTCTTCATAGCCAAAGAAGATGTGTCTAAAACTAATATATTTAATTTTAAATACTGCCCTAATATACCAGATATTTACTGAAGGATAATTTTGTCAATCAGTCAAAAACAAGCAGCAGATTATCTATTTGAGACTTATACACACCAAGGAAAATTTACAAGTGAGACTGTCACAGGTGGTTCCAGATGGGCTGAGATCATGTACAGAAAATGCAAAGAAGTCAATCATAATTTACTTGTTAGGTAAAGACAGAATTACAAATATCATCTACAAGTGATTACAGAGATCATTTCAGGACTACAGAAAAACAAACAGTTTCCTTTGATTAAAAATAAAGGATCATTAATTTTTAAACGTTGGCAGGGAGAGGACAGGACGATGGTTATATTACTCTTAATGTGTGGAAAAGGCATTGTAATGCATTCTCAGCTCTCTGCTAAGTCAGTTTTTGGCACATGGAATACATTTCTCCACTGGGACATTTTTTGCAAAATATGGAAAGATTCCCAACCCTACCTTCCCAAGTATTTAACCCATAGTGGATAGAAACATTAGATGAGTTATGAGTCCCTTTAACTCCTAGACAGACCCCAGCTTTAGAGGTAGGGATATGAAAAAAAGTGGGGTGATACTGTCTGTAAGGGAGACTCAGTCAAACCACCTCTAAGAAAGGCTTCCTAGGTTGTGGACTGTTCCCACCACCTCCTACCATTATTATTGGTGATGTTTCACATGTGCATTTTCTTTTTATAAACTTTCTCATGATATCATCATTATGATAATCTTCAGAAGGTAACAGTGTTAGTGATCACTCATTAACCAACTTCAAAAAAGAGCCCAATGTCTGGATAACACTCCACACAATGGAAACAGCATCCTTAGGAAATCTTGCATCCCTTTAAAAAATGTAGGCCTGCTGATTAAATTCCACATCCTTTCCATTCATTTGATTTTATAACATTTACAGAATCATCTATATATTTTTAACATATAGAACATGTGTGTGTGTGTGTGTGTGTGTGTGTGTGTGTGTGTGTGATAATGAAACTTAACAGAATTTAGCCAAATTCCATGATATGGCATCTAAAATATCAAGTTTAGTTACTTAGTCCAGTTTTTCTCTCCACACACTAGAAGGAGTTAAGAGAGATGGCAAGGCTTTCACTTGAAATTTCCTCACTCCTGTCACTATGTCTCACCATCTTCAGCCTTTCTAGTCTTATTTCTGTTATGTGCATAACCGAGGGGGCAGCTCCAGTCTTTTAACATTCCTGGGTTGTACCAGGCACTTGTAAGCACTGGATACCAAGGAAGCTCACCTCATACAGCTCATGGAAGGGTTAAAACAGAAAGTCCTACCCACTGTTTGCTCTGATGTTCCTGGAGATATTGTCACTGGATGTATCCTCAGTAGAATTCTATTCAACACCTCTGTCTTTAAGTACAAAGCTGTAGGCTGTAGCAGCTTTGAGAAACATAAGTATCCCTTTTTTCTGCGGCACAGTATCTGTGTGTGAAATTCTCTAAAGGGGTTTAAGTATTTACCCTGAACACTATCAGAGGGTTTCTAAAATTTTCCTTATCCAGTTGCAAAAACGCTTCAAAGAGAATCATAAACACAATCCTTTGTGCTTCCAATGCACATTCTGTTTTTAGGCTTAAGCCTGAATTCTCTTAGAATTGTAAATTTTTCCCCCTAAAAAGACAGGATGCTTGAAAAAAAAAAAAGCCCTTACTAAATCTACAGCCACTATGGGAGGTGGGGGAGGAAGATAGAAAAATATGAGAGAAATACAAAAGGCAATCAAAGAAGAAACCAAAACTTGCTAGAAGTTTATTGAATCACATGCAAAATTGTTTAATAGGACAATACAGCTGTGGGGAACTGGAGGGACTGAGTGGACAGGGGGAGAATAGCAATAAACAACCTTCTGTGAATATGTTTAGGAGAACCAAAAGTATGGGTCACAGACACTATACTATTATGGCTAATGTGGCCTTTTCTTTTTTCCAAATTTCCAAGCCCAAACATAATGGTCCAGAATTTGAATCACTGGATGCTTATAACTGTCCAACTTACCTCTAATTTGTGTATATATTGAGCTACTCAGTATTATCCTGGTTAAAAAAGGAGGGTGACTTAAATCTTACTTTAAACCCACCAGCAGGCACTCCACACCAGATCCTAAATTACCATAATATACACTGCTCCCAGATTAGAAATGCTAACCCTGAAAAATGAGTTAGCATTACACACATGTAAATTAGTACATAAATAAACATTAATGTGGATGAGAAATACACATATAATATATGTACATATTGTAAGGAGGCAATGTCACCATTAAAATTAACCAAAAGATTTACCATTTATATTTCATCACTTTGTTCCTTATAGTCCTCCAATTCTTTAATCTAGAAAGGAATTTAAAATGAATTTAGCTAGTGGAACTTACAATAATGAACACCAGCATACTCAGTATGTGTTTCAGTATATGGAGAAGTACCCTTGCTCCTGTTTTCATTTAGAACAAATTTAATCTACAGCAGTGTGATGATAGCTTCACTAGTCTCTCCAAAACCAAACAAACTGCTCTCATCTCAAACAGTTCCTAGGACTGTATAGCCCACACCACAGGGCCTGTCCACACCAGCCATGGGCAGATTCTTAGCAGGAGCTTCCTGGATGATTTACACTGGCCCAATGACATGGAAAGAGGATGACTCATCTAGAAATTAGAACTATTATAAATAACTTGTCAGGGACAACTTTTACATTCTTAAGTAGACTTTTCTCTTAAAACTTTAACAAGAAGCTGGTTACATTACTAAATACAACACCTACTCATTTTCCACATCTCCCTGCTCTCCTGTGCCAAATTTTAACACAAATGGGTAGAATTAAGTGTAGCCTATAGCTTACCTAACATAATTATATGTTGTGTTTTACACTGTTTCAAAACGGATACATTAAAATCATCCAGTCTTGGCTCCTACCCACTCAAGTCAATAAGGGTTATTAAGGCCAACTGCCATATATTGCACTGCTATGCCAGTGCAGGGAACTGTCGTGACAGGAAACAAACCTCAACACACTAAGGATCTACTTTCTCTTGAAAAAGGTAAAGCAACAAATATAATGCATGAAGAAATTTCTTTCCAATATATATATATATATATCATTACTAGTTTGGAAAATGTTTACTCTGGAAACAATATTAGAATATTTCCATTGGATTGAACCAAATAGATTTTTTTAAGGTCAACAGGAAATGAATAAATGTCATCAATTTAGAGGATTTCACACCTAGCATTCTTTTCAGAATCACTGTGAATTTGATAGTGTTAAAACATTTTTATAGGTAAAATAAATGTCAGTTTTGCAAAGAGCGATAGCAGACCCTGAGAGACAAATGGCCTATCCATTGAATCTCTGGCCACAGCAAGACTTCCTTACCTCACAGGAGACTTCAGCTTTTCATAGTCTCTCTTTACCCAGAAAGCAAAGCTTAGGCAGTTTCTTTCAAATGGTAACTCTCTCTTATCCTGAAGAGTCTCCTCATAATACAATAATCTTAGGTGGGAGGCAGTGAATTGATTCAAAAATAAAATAAAATACAAATACATATATTTATATGGTTATAATGTTATAATATTTCATGAGTGGATGAGCAAAGAGGAAAGGGAAGGCTGGCCTAAATTCCTGAGTTATAAGAAAGGGGGCTACGTTGCTTTGGGCTTCATGGCTCATAAATTCATGAACTAATATGCAGGGGAAATGTGGTATTTTATCAGGATGCCATTCAAATATAAGGCTTAGCATTTACATCACAAGAGCCTGCATAGATTGAAACTATCCTCCGGGAGAGAAATGGCAAGAATAAACAGTGTGATAAAAATGTGCTTGCTGGGACATGGAATGGGCAGTAGAGGCCAGGGGAGTTTTTGAAACAGCTGACTAAACTTTTTGAAATATGTGACTGGTTATGACACGTGAAGCAATTACCATTAATGGAAGAAAAGGTAGTTCAAAGCTCATTTTCCATTCTATATCCTTTCTGAGACTGTTCCTACCAACCATGAGGTAAAAAGAAGAAAAAAAAAAAAAGACAGAGACAGAGAGAAATTACAACATAAGTCTCTTCCCTGGTACAAGGGCTGTCAAAGGTTGCTTTACTTCTAAGCAAAAGGGAAAAAGAAATGCACAGATTGCCTGAGGTTTTCTTCTTTTATTTTCTCACCAAAAGAGATTGATGCTATATTGCAGAACAGACAAAAATGCATTGATTACAGGAATCTTTCCACAATATACACACGTGATTTTACAATCCAGAAAAGCAAAAAGATAACAAAGAGTCATTTGTATATGATGATAATGATTTTGAATAATATATTAACAGGAAACAAAGTTAGTACTTTCAGCAATGCTTTAGATTAGTCTAGTTCTATAGAATCCAAATGTGCAGCAAACACTGCACTTTTTGTTAAATTGCTGTTGAATTTGTTAACCCACAACTGATTTCCTGAGTTATGGAATCTTGGAGATTACAGCTAAATTGAAGCAACAGGGATAATTCTTGACAGTTAAAGGTACATTTGTATGCATTTTCCTGAAAGCCTAGTATCTTGGGGCCTCAAACTAGCAGCTCAACATTGCCCCCTACTGCTTACAAATAAAAAAAAATAGGAGGTGGACGGAGAGGAAGAGCCTCACCAGCCAATGGCAATTTCACCCTGTACACAAATACCAGATGGTACAGCAATGAAAGCCACAGAGCCATGGAGTTTTCCAAAGATCATGCTCTTCTGTCTCTTCCAATAGCAGAAAATAAATTATTATGAATTTGTTAAAACTCCTCTTCAAAGGCTTGAGGCAGTGCTCACATTTAATTTACAAAAAACAACTGCTTTTATCTCAGCCCAAACCTTTGCTCTGCTGATAATGATGGCCCTACAGCATGCCGAGACAATGGGCCATTGATTTCCTGCAGTACACTTAGGAATGCCATGCCACGGGTAAGGAAACTAGCTCTGGAAAAATCCCAGGACTGCTATTCCTCTTAACATTTTTTATATGGCAGCCATAAAATAAATAGCAGATATTTTTCTCAAGCCTGCCACTGCCACCAAATGCATATCTTTTAAATCATCTTATAATGAACATCACTGGCATAATCACAATACCAAAGATTTTACCTAAAAATAATTTTAAAAAATAAATAATTTTTAAAAGTACTTGATTTTTCTGGGTCTTACAAAATGAATGTGTTCCTTTCTTGCTTTCCAATTCATAATTTACAACTTTGTCAAATTACAATTTCAAAGTGTAGCAGATGCCTTAATATTAGTGTTAAGCATGAAAGTAATTTCTTTTTTTTTTCTATTGGTACTGTGGTTTGAACTCGGCCTTGTGCATGCTTAGCAAGCACTCTATTGCTTAAACCATGCCCCCAGTGTCTTTTCATTTTACCCATTTTTTTGGATTTTTTTTTCCCATTGGCCAACCCTGAACCATGATCCTCCTACCTGTGATCCCTACTTATCTAGTATTACAAATATATATTACCATGACCAGCTTATTTGCTGTGATGTAGTCTCCTTAACTTTTTGACTAGGTGGGTCTCAAACAATATTCTTTCAGTCTCTGCCTTGAGAATAGCTGGTATTACAAGTGTAATTTATCATACTCAGCCAGAAAACAGAGATTCTAAATTCTTATGTAAATAGACAAAATCAGAATTTCACATTAGGGGCAATAAAAATTAAAAATTACTTTTCCCTTAACTGAAGCTGCACATAGTACATGAAAATTAAGTAATATTCCACACAAGCTTAGTTAATTAATAGAACTAAAAATGGAGATATAGCCAGGCACCAGTGGCTCATGCCTATAATCCTTGCTACTCAGGAGGCTGAGATCTGAGGATCATGATTCAAAGCCAGCCCGAGCAGAAAAGTCTGTAAGACTCATCTCAAATAAACCACCAGAAAATCCAAAGTGGTGCTGTGGTAGAGTGCTAGCCTTGAGCTGAATTGCTGAGGGACAGAGCTCAGGCCCAAAGTTCAAGCCCCACAACCGACAAAAACAAACCAACAACAACAACAAAAAACAACCAAAAACAGAGATATAGACAAGGATTCTACATTACTTCCAACTTATTTTTACAATGCTTAGTTAGTACAGCCTTCGGAGAAATCATTTTCTGTGATACTTATATACTAACAGAAGGATTCTAACATTCTTTCCCTAGACACAGATCCATGTAAAGATATGGTTTAGAAATGTAAGTAGACAGATGAAAAGTAGGAACTTCTACATTCTCCCCTAGACTTTTAAGTTGGTACCTTCAGGGTTGTGATGTGATATTTTCATTTCTTTAAATAGGGATTTAAGGGGATAGAGGTATTGCTCAAGTAGTAGAGTACCTGCATAGCAATCACAGGGCCCAGTTCAAACCCCACTACTGCCATAAATGATAGACAGAATAAGGGTAGAATATCTGTGAAGTGTAATAATAATAATAATAATGTAACAGATGGCAGGAACTTTTGGAAATGATAGGATTTAACATGTAATATGATGGTGGTTTCAGGGCCAAATATTTATCTACAAATTCACTAAGTTGTACATATTAAGACAAGTGCAGCTTTCTGTATGTCAATCATTCCTCACTAAGCAGTTTTTAAAAATCAAGTCGGGATCAACAATAGCTCCCAGATCTGCAGATCTTCGTTCACGTTTCCCAACACATTTCAAATTCTGTGAGGTAGCCCGCTCTCCAGAGTTTAGCAAGCTTTTATCACCTTCCCACTACATTCCAAATTCAACTGTTTGGAGACAGAACAGTGAGGCCGTGAAGGGCCAGGACCTCAGAGCCAGAACCTTTGAGTTCAAATCCCAGCTTACCACCCCCAACCACCACCCCCCCCTGCCCAAATCAGCAGGGTGACCTTGGGAAAGTTACATAAGCACGTTGGGCTTTGAGTTTCTCCTTCATTAAAGTGGGAGAAAACCATCCCTACTTTAGTAGGTTGTCAAGTCACAAAGAAAAGGTGGATTAGTATCTGGTACTTTACAAGTATCATGTGGTTGCTACTCCTACTATTCTTTATATTAAAGCATAATTAAGTTATTTTCATTTGTCTTAAGCTGTATTTCCTACTATTTGCCTTAGGTTCCTTGCTCTGATCATAAGATACTTCCTTCTTCTTTTTTTGTTGTTGTTGGTGGTGGTGTTGGTAGTATTAGGGATTGAACTCAAGGCCTCATGCTTGCTGGATAAGTGTTCTACCACTTGAGCTACTTTACCACCTTTTCTTCATCTTTTTTCTCCCTTCTGATCTTGTTTTTATAGTTCTGAGAGTTGGACTGATACAAGAACTGCCGTTAGGATGGCAGCTGGTATATTTTTTAATGCAAATAAAATTTAGATAGTACTGTTGCACTATCTTCACCACCATGCCCAGCATCAATATAGCAATGTGCTTATTGTGTAAAACTACTCAAATATGTTTATTTGGACAAAGCTGAGGTTGTACAGATAAAATGTTTGATGTTCTCACTACCTTTCCAAATAATCAAATGCAATAAATAATCTGAAATAATTAGATACATATATTTGCCTGTGAAAATGAGGCAGCTGAAGCTTTCTTACAGCACAGCATCCCAGAAAGTACAATGCCAGACCTCATGTACTTACCACACCTTCCATCTTCTTCCACAGCCCCTCCAGCTGCTCCATGGGTTCACACCACCAATCAGTGCACTTTCTGTATCGATTGCCCTGAAACCAAAACTGTCTCAGCCACTCAAACTCGACCTGTGGGCCAGAATGAGGAGGTGGTGGTTAGAATGTCCTTGGGAAGGACAAGTAAGGACAATGTCTTCTCACTCAGTTCTCCTCTGGTAACTTAATAGGCATGGGGTGAGGAAAGGTGAGAAAAGCTGGGCCTTCCCACTTCCTGATATAACTTGGCATCTCCAGAGCATTTCTGCCAAGAATAGAGAATTCTGAACGCTGAGGTTCTTTTAGGAAGGCAACCCAGCTCAAGCTGGGATGAGTTTTCAAGTCAGATATGAAGAAACTGTGTTAGTCAGCAATAAACACTGAGGTCCTAAGTATAATCAGCCTGTGCTGGGTATGATGGAAATCTTTATTAAACATCTTCATTAAAGGGTAGTATAAAAAGCAAGAGGTAGATACATATTATAAGTATCAATCCCAAATTTCTTAGACTTAAATAATTTATCTATGAGCTGGAAGGAAATGATAGTCAATTTGGTCCAAAAACCCAAACAATATAAACTTAATTATGAAGACATGCCTTTGACCTATGGAGGTATTCAAATTGCCCATCAACTTAATAAGGGCTAATGGCAACAGCTGTGGAGTAACAAAGTAACAAAGATAACAATGATTCAAGTCTCTTCCTATGAGTCTACTATTCTAAGCTTGCACTGTTACCTTAGACTTCCTCCTTCTATACTCTACCAAAGTCTTACTATGCATTGGGTAACCTATCATCACTCACTGAGCCTCAGTGTTCTAGGTAGAGCTAGAGCTAGAGCTCCAATACTGGTGTAGAACTGACTACCCATGTCTAAGCCAATCAGTCCATCCCATTTTTCTAGTGACAAAAGTGGGCTGGAGGAAGAAGGTAGGTATATGTTCAATCAGACCAGGTCACAAGACTGTTGAAAGATACAGGAAGAAGACTCTGTAGTCAGTTTGCCATCAAATGAGAAGAATGGAGTCAACACAACAGGAGGTGACTCTAAGATGAAAAGATAAAAAAGCAAGTTTTGGTGATTTCAGCTAGTCTCCAATCAAGCTATTCCTGAAGCCTTTTTTTACTTAAGTCAATTCAGGTTGAGTTTTCTGACCCTTACAACTGGAATAATTCCAGTAGATGACATGCTTAAGAAATTAATTAAAGAGGGGCTGGGAAGGTGGCTCAGTGGTAGAGCGCTTGCCTTGCATGCTTGAGGCCCTGGGTTTGATTCCTCAGCACCCAAAAGCAAAAAAAAAAAAAAAAAGCCAGAAGTAGCGCTGTGGCTCAAGTGGTAGAGCGCTAGCCTTGAGCTGAAGAGCTGAGGGGCAGCACCCAGGCTCAGAGTTCAGGCCCACGACGGGACCCAAAAAAAGAAAAAAAAAATTAATTAAAGAAATTTCTCAAAAGCTGAAGAAATTGTTTCCTATGCATTTCCCAAGTCTTCTGTCATTCCTTTTTAGCTTAAAAAAATCAAATTATACAATCAAAGAATAATACCATTTATCTTAAAAATTCTGTTTACTTTTGCCCTCAAAAAATGTACAGCAATCGCAGCTTCATGCTGGGCTGTCTGGCTTTGCTAAGGTTATCGTGTTCCATATATAGATGCTGCGCTATTATAATTGCCACCTGCTACACCACAAAGAATTTTCTTGTTTGTTTACCCACATTGAACTTTCATGGGGCAAACAAAAGCAACTTGTGAAGATTGAACAATGGTGAAAATGGCTGAAACCAGAAACCAGAGAACATCAAGTTGTATGAAAAGGTTTTAGTTTGCATTAACTAAATGTTTGATATGTAACACTGATTTCAGTTAAAGCTGTTTAAACAAAACAAAAAAGGAATGTAGACAATATTGAGACAACAGTTGCTAAACCTTATCTGGGTGCTAAAAGACAGTAGTTAACAGCAGTAAACTTGAGTAGTTTTGAAAGAACGGATGCAGACATAGTTCAGCTTTGGGGAAGATACAAGTTTAATCACATATGTTACAAGAAAAAAATGAGTACTTTTTAAATGAAATATTGTCATACTATTAGAACAGCCTGTCTAAAAAAACAAACAAACAAAACATCAAGCCCAACACAAGGTTGAAATGAAAAGGTTTCCTAAGGCTTTCCAACTTTTATGCTGATTACATTCATTGAGAGAACAAAATACATGAGCCTTAGAAACCAAGTTATCCCAGGAAATAAAATTGATAATCATATGCAATGAGTTCATCCTGTAGATATCGGCAGATTTTAGTGATTTAACACTCAGAAACAAGAAAAACATACTGGGGGAATCTACCATGGAACAAGAGATCAAAGACTGAGAACCCTGTCCATTTTAATAGATAAAAGTCTTCATCTTCCACCTCGAATACCCAACCCTTGAGGTGGATAGCATCATGGTTAAGAATAAGGGTTCTGATCAAGGTGTAATGATGCATGCCCATAATCTCAGCCTCTGAAGAGGCAAAGTTAGTAAGACTGTGTGGATTGTTCAAGGTAAAAACCTACCTCAAAAACAAAACTGCAAAACAAAAGTGCTGGGGGCATATCAAGTGGAAGAGTATTTTCATAGCATGCATAAAGTCCTAGGTTCAATCCCAGAATCACAGAAAATGGAAAAAAGAAAAGAATAAGAGTTCTGGAGTCAGTTTCAAACTGTTCCACTATAGAACAGCTATATCATATGTAACATAGTGATAATTATATAACCACATAGGGTTGTAATACGGATTAAATGGGCTATAGTGAAATGTCTACTGAATAACACGCTTGCTAGATGCAAAAATACAAACTAAATAAATCACAGCTCCAGAATTTACTATCTACAGTATCTCACAAACTTAAGAGATTTTCTGAGACAAAAGTTTTAATATCTGTATCAATTCACATTCACCCCTTCCCATTAACATAGCTCAGAAAAGTTCAACATTGAGAACTAATCCAACAGAGCTTTACTCAAGGGCTAATGTACAGCCCACAAGATACAGTCTCAGTAGACATAAGATTCTTTGGCATACATTCTATTTAACTCTACCACCTTCTTTTTTTTTTTCTTGGTTGGTCATGGGGCTTGAACTCTGAGCCTGAGCACTATCCCTCAGCTCCTCAGCTCAAGCCAAGCACTCTACCACTTGAGCTACAGCGCCACATCCGGTTTTCTGGTGGTTTATTGGAGATAAGAGTTTCACGAACTTTCCTGCCTGGGCTGGCTTTGAACCACAAAACTCAGATCTCAGCCTCCTGAGTAGCTAGATTACAGGCGTGAGCCACTGGTGCCCAGGTACCTCCTTCTTTTTTCACTTCGTTGTGGTGGGTTAAAAAAAAATTACAGGATTCTAATCAAATATCACCCTTACCAGCTACTCTGCTGACAAAAATATAGTTGGTTCTTTTCTGAAAAAGTAGAGAAGCAAAAAATATTTCCAGCTGATTGATTCAGAATTTGAGGTTTAAAAAAACATTGCTTCTTTCCCTAAACTCTAGGGATAGAAAAGCTTCAGGGAGGGCTTGGCCAAAAACCAGAGGGTCAGGAATCAGAAAACAACAGAAGCCTTATTACTTCAAGACTAAAAAACAAATCAAAGCCTACCTTACTGACGGACTGAAAAAGTTCTACCCATGACAGGGGCTGGGTGTCTATCCCTTCTCCAGAACAGAGTCCCCCCAAGGAGGCCTACAGCCAACAGAGCAGAAAGAAGAGACAAGCTGTCAGGAGGCCAAATGTAGTATGGGGGCCAAGGAAAGTTCCATGGGTGATGTGATGCAGGTCCCTGAAGACAAGAATAGGAGACAATATGGGAGCGTTCTCTCAAAGCTATGCCTGCAAAGCAGATTCCCTGATTTCCAGCCTGCCGTTAACGAAATTAATGATTATTATCACTTGGACAATTTCAATACAGAGGAAATTAAAGCCCTTAAAGCCCACAGGCCTCAAAAGGGCATACAAATGGCCCAGGGACCCTGCAGGATCATGAAAAAAAAAAGGTAGTTTTAGATTCATAGCCATGAGCCAGAAAACCATCTCTGGAAGCCTCTTGTCTGAACCTGCCTTTTCCATGGCATAGACAGAAAAGATAATGTCAAGAAGAGGTTTTCCCCCAGAAATACCAAGAGAATGATTTAAGGGGAAAAAAGAAGACCCATCATCCCATCACTTGCCTGAACTTCAACTGCTGAGTACTTAGGCAACATCACCAAATCATACTTCTAAGGTACTCTAACACCATACAGCTGTAAACCGTCTCCATCATTTCCACAAAGGAACAAGTATCACCTTCTACCATATTCACATAGGCTCTTTAGTTGGTGCCAGGTCAGCCACACCTTTCCCTCATGAGATATGTAAACATGCTCCTAAGAGTTAATGTTATATTGTAACAATTTATTTCACTAAGAAAGGAACTAAACAGAGATGGATGTTTAGGCCCTGTCTACAGAGATACCCTGTGCAGTCCTTTTCACAGAAGCTGTAAGATGTACATTTGATTGGAAAATTCCAACACACATTCTCTTCTTCCTACAAAAATTTACTAGAAGACACTAATGCCACATTTCATTATTTTTAAGAAGGAAAACCACTGATTGGATAACACAAAGATTCTGATTACAAATAGGCATAAATCTTTTCTGACCATCTTTAAGTTAAATAAAACGTAAAAGGTACTCAAATGGCTCCCCAATTGTCTTACACTAAAAAGACCCTGTCCCTAAGGAGGCCTCCAGAGAGCTACACAAACTGACACTCCCCAGCCTCCCATTACCTCTTTGACCTCGTGCTACAACTGGCAGCTCCAGCCCTCCCCTCAGGCTGCCCCTGAACACTGACATCCTCTGTCTTCACAGTCATTATTCCTTCTGCTTGAAACATTTTTGGGTAGTAAGTGGGCTTGCTCTTCATTTTTTAAGTGTCTGCTTTGAGCAGGTATCTTTTCTTTTTTCTTTTTCTTCTTTTTTTTTTTTGGTCGGTAGTGGGGCTTGAATTCTGGGCCTGGGCGTGAGCAGGTATCTTTTCAATGGGGATGGTCTTTAGTTCTCACAATCACCATTACCATGCTCTGTTTGATTTCTTTTCTCTTTTTTTCCTTTGCTTTGCTTTACATTATTGCGGTTGTTTTTTGGATTTTCTTATGATTTTTTAATTTTATTTAGCAACTTCTAGCATTTTATATAATTAGCCATGAATTATGATCATTACCATCATCTTCCTGTATTAGAAGGTCTTATTTTCTTTACTAATATATTCAAGTATAAGCAGAAGAGTCCTGGAACATGATTCAGTCGTTATTTACTGACAGACTAAATGAGAACACTGTTAGATTCCCAATTCTCCATTATTTCTGATTATATCAAAAAGGAAGCCTTAGAGGAGTAGCAATCTTTATAATCAATAATTATCACTCATTAATCTTGCTTCTGTCTCTTAAGCTATTTTTTAGTGTTTATACTTTTTGTAAACCAGTTGTACAAAGGGGTTTCAATTCAACAAGTCACATTATGAATACAATGCTTGAGTAATCTTAATTAATGTCACAGTGTTCTCTCCCCCATCTTTCCCAATCCTATCCATACCCTCAGTAGGTAGTTCAACTTCTTTTAAGTTTTTTTTTTACTTATAATTTGCACATACTAAAATTCATTCATTTGAAGGGCTAAATTTATGAGGTTGTGTCTCCATTATCACTAATCTCCCTTCTTCACATGAAGAAAGAAGAACACAAGTTCAGAGCCTTCTACAGGCCTGAGGACCTGCTGGGATGATGTAATAAGATTCCTCTGTTTTCACTGCTACTATTTTCCTGCTTGCTTTAGAATTAGTAGTAACATAAAGTTTCCTTTTCAAAGAAATTTATCTTCATAAAACAATCAGTTAAAGAAAAATGTTAGTTAACTATATATAGTTCTGCAATAAAGTGAAAATTGAAAGGGTATAAATGAACACAGTCAAGTTTGGGGAGCACATTAACCATGTAGTGAAGACCTGCAGCTCTCACAGTCTGCAGAAACGCAATGGACTTCAGGAGCAAAAGGCAAAACCCATCACTTGTTCTGAGCACGCTCCCTCAGTGTTTCCAGGGAGACTGTTCTGAATGCCTTGGATTTCTGCTTTGAGTAAAGCCTATGTTTCAGGTGCTTATTGCAAGGCTATTTGTGTAGCCTTGGAAGATAAAGACATTCTCTCCCTTTAGAACAAAGGATAGGTTTGCTTACAGACTCAGAAGAATGAGAATGGCATTCTCCAGAGCAAAAGACAAACATGCTTATTACCTATCAGAAAATTCAGTTCTCTCAGTTCAAGGTTCTTCTCAATAATCTGGTCTGAATGTCTGTGTTCCTCCTAAAATTCTTATGTTGAGCTTTTAACTCCAAAGGTGACAATATTAAGAGCTGAGGCTTCAGAGATAATAGATCACAATAGTAGAACTTCTACTTCATGAGTAGACAGTGCAATTTTTTTTTGGTGGTACTGGGATTTGAACTCAAGGCCTCCCTGGGTTGCTAACTTTTATTCTGTTTTTCAGCTAGTGTCTTACACTAAACTAACTACTGGCACTGTCTTTGACTGAAATTCTTCTATCTTTGCCTCCCAAGTAAATGGGACCACAGGCAGGAGTCTATCTCGTATGGCTTGCTTTTGAGATAAGGTCTCCCTAACGTTTTTGCCCAGAGTGGCCTTAGATGGCAATCTCACTGTCTCTGCCTCCTGAGTATGTAGGATGACAGGTTTGAGCCCCGGCACCCTTAGTGTACTTCTAATGTGGTGGGGGAAGGGGGGACATGCACGCACATGGGCACACATGTGTGTTGGCTTGGAGTTTTATGCTCAAGGCTAGTGCCACAACTCCACTTCCAATTTTTTAGTGCTTTCTTGGAGATAGACTCTCATGGCCTTTCCTGCCCAGGCTAGCTTTGAATCTCAATCCTCAGATCTCAGCCTCCTGACTAGGTGGGTGAGCCACCAACACCTAGTTCTTAGTGCACTTTTGAAAGAGGCTAAGGGGCTTGTTTGTTCCTTTCACCATGTAATGATGCAGTAAGAAAGTGTCTTCTGTGAATCAGGATATAGGCCTCCCCCACTAGACACCAAAACTACCAGTACTTTGATCTTGGATTTTCCAGCCTCCAGAATCATGAAGAGAAATTCCTAAATGTTTAGAAGGTTGCATTTTGTTACAGTAGCCCAAATGAAAAAGCACCAACATGCTGATATTCTGGTTACCACTCCTGTAATAACTGGGATTTCACCACTGACTTAGGAGTCCCATGCCTTATACCAACAAGAACACAGCAGATGAATTTGTCTGCTTACTACAAGCAAGCAAGATTCTCAGACCTCACACTGTCTTGAAAGTCCTCACCTCATTGTGAATCTCTTCTCCTTGTTTCAAAACTGCAGGCTCAAAGGATTTCAGAGAGACATCTCCATTGTCCACATCATCACAGACATTCTGCAGAGCCAACTGACAGCGCTGCAAAATATAATCCAAGGTTCCTGTAGAACACTGCCAAAACAGAACCAACAGTCAGGGTTATGAGTGAGATCCAAGTTCACCAGCCACACTTCCTATGACTATTCACTAGACCTTCCTTAGGCCACTCACCATGACAGTTTTTGTTTTTATGTGGCCCTCCTGGCTCTTAATAACAGTAGGCACCCAGAGGCTCGGACACTACACACACACACACACACACACACACACACACACACACATTTTTTTTCTACATGTACTACACACACACACACACACACACACACACACATTTTTTTCTACATGTGCTACAGCACCCAGAGGCTCGGACACTCTACATACACACACACACACACTTTTTTTCTACATGTACTACAGCACCCAGAGGCTCGGACACTCTACACACACACACACACACACACTTTTTTTCTACATGTACTACAGCATACAGAACTGAGCCTTAAATGTAGAAGAAAATAAATAATCACAGGATGAATAACTAGTCAATGACTCTGTATTTCAAGTGAACCTAAAAGAAGCCAGACCACAAAACTGGTTAAAATAGAATAGTAACAGCAGGGGGGAAATTAATGTTATAAACTTGAGGCAAATGAGTTATTTTCCTTTGCTACTAAAAGCATATACTAGGCAGCTGCAGTCCTTGGCAGAAGAGATTCTTCTAATTATAAAGAATCTATGGCTCAGGCCCTCAAAGCATGCTCAAAGGCAGAATGTAGTATTTGGGCATTAGCAAGAGCACAGTCATATAGTTCATTGCTCTTTAAGGAGTAGCATGAAACAGAAAACAAATGCAAACTCTCCTCTGAATGACTGTATGTCAGAATAGAACATGAGACAGTGGGCATCTCTATTTTGATAATGAAATGATTATGATAAAAAGATACATGTATACAGACATGTATATATACATATTCATAGACATATGTCTATGGATATATAATCTTTTGATGCAATTATGGACACTGTACCTCTAACTATTTTTATTTTCATATTTGTAACTTAAACTGAGTTCTTGAAAAGAATCTTGAAGGTATATCCTCCAGTTTAAAAATTCTTTGCACAGTTATTTCCCTTTTAACTTATATGACATCAACAAGCCTGGGAACACAAAGTTTCTATGCCAAAAACAGAAGCTTGACTAATGTATATCTTAATACAAAGACCCCAGAGTGCCAAGAGCAAAAGGTAGGCACTCCAATTTGCTGCAAAGAAAAAATACAAAGGAGAAGTGAATCCACACACATACTGAGCCCCCAGTATGCAATGTCTAGAAAGTCATTCCACTTGCATATTTACTTCCTAAATAATTGAGTGGTCTGTGTACAAGGATACTAATCACATGTCCATCCATTAGCACTAAAGATTGGAAACAACCTAAATATCTCATCAATATGGAACTAGCTAAAGCAACCATGTTGCAACTTTATTTCCAGCTATAAAAACAGGTTGAAAGGGAAATGTTTATTTTTCTGGGTTTAGTGAGTTTTATTTGGTTTAAGGAACTTATGATCAGGTTGTTGTTGAATTATTGTTTTTTGTCAAAATTCTGTGAAAATATAACTTAAGTCATAAAATTCAACCACTTAAAATGTACAATGTGGTGTTTTTTAGTTATTTCCAGGTTTGTGCAACTGCAATTACAATTAGCTCATTTTATTTATTTCCCCAAATAAAACCATAGGACCTTTAGCAGTCACTCCCATTTGCACCAACTTTTCCAGCCTAATGCCACAATGAGTATACTTGCTATATCCACACCTGTGGCCATTCTAGACAAGATTCATGTGATGAATAAAATCATACAATGAGACTCTTTGTGACTAGCTTCACAGACTGATCATGTTTTCATGGTTTATCCCTGACACAGTTTGTGTTAGTACTTCATCCTTCTATGGCCACTTATACAATGGTTTGAATATGCCTCATTTTGTTGATCACTCCATATAGTGATGAACCTCTGAGCTGCATCCACTTCTGGGGCTATGTCCACTTTTTCAATAATAGAGATCAAGCCATGAAGAAAGCTTGTGTATGGTTTTCATTTCTCTTGGAGTATACCTGAGTATGTGATTGCTGTGTCATAGGGTAACTTTGCATTTAGCTTTCTAAAGGAGTGTCAGGTTGCTTCCAAAGTGACCAAACCATTGTTCATTCTTTCCAGCATGGTATAGGGGTTCCCATGGCTGTTCATGTTAGCAAAGACTTGTTACTTTCCTTGTGACTCTAGCCATCTCAGTAGGTATAAAGTGTGATGTCTCCCCTAGCTTTGATTTGCAGTTTTCTAATGACTAAGGATGGTGCATGGTTTTCATGTGTTTATTGGCATTTGTGTGCCTTCTTTAGGATAGATTTCTTAATAGCCTTTATCATTTTAAGCAGGGTTATTTGTTTTTAATTATTTATATCTAAGTATTCTTTATATATTCCAAATAGAAATTCTTTGCATGATGTGTGATTTGCAAATATTTCCTCCCATTCTGTGTTGTCTGTTCACTCTGTTGATATAAAGAGTGCTTTACTTTTTGAAATACAAAAGCTTTTATCTTTTATAGCTCCCATTTTTTCTATTATTTTCCTTAGGTCACTTGTGCTTTTGGTGTCATATTAAAAATCATTGCCTATGCCAATGTAAGAATTATATGCTGATGAGAAATTTTCAATAAGTTTTCTAAAAGAAATTCAAAAGTAAGAATTATATGCTGATGAGAAATTTTCAGTAAGTTTTCTAAAAGAAATTCAAAAGTTATAATATACAGGGTAGACAACATTGATGTATGTGTTATACATATGTATCTATGTATATATGTATTAATTAAAAGGATACCAGAATTTTGATGACATTGGTTCCATATAAGAAGTGCAAGAATGGTAGTAGCTTTAAGAAAAAGATAATACATATATAACCTTAGGCATATTTTGATATTGAGCCATCTGAGTAACTACCTATGCAAAAAATAATTATGCATAGAATTTAAATTTAAAAATAATATTCTATGTTGACCCCCAAGGACATTCTGTCAAAACTAGAAATAGAAGTCAAATAAAGATCAAGAGCCATCAAACACAATCCACTTACATCTATCCAATACAGAGGAATAGATTTCTTTAGTGATGGACTACCATGAATTTCAGAATACTACTTTCTTAAGGCAGTCTATTTCCTACATATTGTTTGGCACAGATAAATCATATAATGTTAATGCTACAAGAATATATTTATGGAAAAAGTGAGGGATAAAGTTGTATGAATTATGTTCCCCTCTTCTACTGAGGGAAATAACAAATCTTCAATGTTATAGGAAAACTTCTTTTTGTCTACTACTAATAACAATAATGTAACATGAAGCTAAAATTTTTCAGTGAGATAAAAACATAACCTTGCCACTTGAACCCAATTTTACTTCCCATAGTAATCTTCATCCACACATAGATGCAATCAATGCAGACATCAATTTATATGCTGTTTTCCACTGTTTATACATAAAGATTCAGAACTACAATTTTCAATGTTGCTAATTAAGGTGAATTTGAACAGTTTAATTACATAATCACATGCCATAAAGGCATTAAGAATCTGCTCAGCTTCTTGCTACTATTGATTATACTGGAGAAAGAAATCTCTTTATCAATATCATTCTATTATTGAAGTTTTATTTCTAAAAAAGGTGTTATAAGATCAAAGTTATGAAAATTCCATGGTGCTTTTTTCATAAATGCAATAACTTTGAAAAATACATCCAAATAGAAACACAACTAAAAGAACAGGAACTTGAAAGACTGAGATCTGATAGTCAAGGTTCCAAACCAACTCAGGCAGAGAAGTCTAGGAGCTTCTTATCTCCAATTAACCACCAAAAAGATGGAAGTGGTCCTTAGCAAAAAGAAATCAAGGCATGGGGTACTTTACTAATTCTATGCTAAAGGGGCTCCTTGCAGGAATTTTGTTGTGCATATTCATTGAAGGAAGCGAAAGTTACTTGTTCTCTCCTAATTTCCAATCCCATGTTTTCATTTGCTTGTTGGACCTCTCCATGCGGCAACTCCAACTTATTCTGCTCAAAACTGAGCTCCTGTCTTTCCCTAATCTAATGTCTTAGATTCATGATATGACTATAGATAATAGCTATATAATTCCCTAAATACCCAGACTTGAAACTCAAGAGTCATCTCAATACCTGCCACATGGAAAACATCCAATGAATTTCATGCACTCATTCATTTTTACTTTCATCATTTTTACTTTACAATCATCTGCCAAGGCTTACACTATATCTTCTGTATCAATCATGGGAATTTCTTTCCTGACAAGTTTAATTGGCATCTCCATTCTTTTCACTTCCTAAAATTATTTCTAAGATGTCAATAAAGAGCAGGCAACAGCATACAACTACCAACTTAAGCTCAAACAGCTAATTTGATACCCCACACCTTTCATGATTGATGCCAACTGCCTACACACCTTGAGATCCAGACAACATCACTCAGTATCATACAGCCATTCAATATATATCATTCCATTGCAATCACAAAATTCCTAATTTGATACTGGCTCACCTCCAAGCTGTCCTAAAATGTCTTAAAGCCACCTAATCCTGTGCATATTCAATGTCTACACTTTACCCATCCTAGTGCTTATTACAAACTTCACTTTATCTAGGATACATTATGTTCCTTTCTACCTTCTATTCTATACTAAACCTACCAGTAGTCTGCAACCATCCTTTGTGTTTTGGCTTTAGTTTTTTTTTTTCTCTTTTTTTTTTTTTCTTTGTCGGCCGTGGGGCTTGAACTCTGGGCCTGGGCGCTGTCCCTCAGCTCTTCAGCTCAAGGCGAGCGCTCTACCACTTGAGCTACAGCGCCAATTCCTTTTTTTTTGGTTTTTTGAGATAGGGTCTTAATATGTATCTTCAGTTGACCTTGAACTTGAATTACTTGCATCTGGTAAATTCTTGTACTCAGAAAATATATTAGCCATTCCTGCTCACAAGTACCTAAAAGAATACAATGACAGATGGGAACTAGTGGTTCATGGCTGTCATCTAGCTATTCAGAGGCTAAGATCTAGAATACTGTAGTTCCAAGGCAAACCTGATAGAAAACCCTGTGTTACTCCATCTTCAAAATTAACTGATAAAGAGGTGAGCTGGAGGTGTGGCTTAACTGGCAAAACACCAGCCAAGCAAGCAGCTGTGAGGTTCAGAGATCAAACTCCAAAAACAGAACCAGTGGCTCATAGCTATAATCCTTGCCACTGGGTTGGCTGAGAAGAGAAAGATCATAGCTCAAGATCAGCCTGGAGAAAAAAGTCACAATTCCCCTTCTCAATCTATAGCTGATACAGTGGCTCAGGACTGACATTATACCTACATGTGAGGCTGAGACAGGTAGGATCCTAGTCTCAGGTCAACCGGGAACTATTAGTTCCACAAGATCCTTTGTCAGTGGAAGAAGTTGAGCATGGTAGTGTGCACCTATCATCTCAGCTATGACTGGAAACTTAAAATAGGAAGACTATAGTCTAGGCACAGTATGGAGGCCTGGGAAAAGAAGGAGACCCTATCCTAAAACTCTAGCACAAAAGAAGGGTGAAGCCAGAGCACAGCAGTATAGAGTACCTGCCTAGGTCCCAAGTTCAAACTCCAGCACGACTGAAAAAGAAAAGAATATTTTAAATACAGAGTTCAACAAAAGTTTGCAGAATGGATGAATAAACTGAAATCCCTTCTTCTGAATAGTAGCTTTCAATTAACTTTTTACACAAACAGCTTCAGTTGTCCCTATGTCCTATTACCTTTTAATCAGAAAAAAAATGAAAAGATATTAGTAGTAACTCAATAACAGTATTAGTGGCTAACATCTTTGCCTATATATATATATATATCAGTCACTGTAAAAGAACTTACTTGCATTAACTCATTTAATCCTCATAAGAACCACATGAATCAGGTATGACTTTTATCCTATCAAACATAATTCCCAAGCTTTTATTCATCATTGAACATTCATTTGAACAGAGCTAATGAGCTTGGCTCCTCTCCTAGGTTAGACTAGGAAAGATGTAAGAAGGACACCTTTCCTTCCAACTGCTTTCCCTCCTCCCTGCCCACTTCTTTTCTTCCCTGCAGAACCTACTTAGAACAATCAACACCTGCCAATGGCATTTATCTTTCCCCAGAAGCATAACTCAAATAACCTCAGACAATTACTTCTATGTTGATTTGTTTAACATTTGTCTCCCCAACTCAAATGTAAGTTCAATAAAAGTAATGGACAGAACAGTCATGTTGACAGCTCTTTCTCCCAAACACATGACAGACACTGAAAGATTTAAAACAATGAATGAATGAAAATGAGAAGAAAAGACTAAAGAGGGAGACAGAAATGCTGGATGGACTTTCTGACTTCTTAGAAAGTCAATCATGCCTTTTCTGCTGCACAGCAACATGGCCAGTCTACAATTAAGCTACGTAATTGTCAAAAGACAGGGCCACCACCTTATCAAATCACAGACTCAGGACCAGAAAGGCCTCATTCTTGTTCTTCTTTGCCACACAGCATTAACACTTCTGCCCTGTGTTCTCACACTTAGCCCTGTAGATTCCTAAAAAGTCAAACTAGAAGGCAAAGCTCAGACCTGTACACTTGTACACCAAGTTGTAATCCTTCTCATGATTATTCTCTTACTCTCTGGATCTTGACAGTGGTGTTTTTGTGTTTTCTTCATCTCTTTACTTTCCATTCTGAACTACTCTGTCTGATCAGCTGACCAGCAGCCCTTGCCAAAGGATGATGAGAGCAGACTTTAGCAAGAAATCTCTGGGCTACAAACACAACTGGGAGTTCTAACACTCCTTAACATCTTGATAAGTTTGTGCTCAACTTAGTTTAACCAAAAAATGAAGAAAAATGTTAATTCACAGACATTTGAACCCAGCCACAATGAACATACACATAAGGCATACAAATTTACCTCATTTCCCCTGGTTATATCCTGCCCTTGAACTTGACAATTACAATCACCTATGAAAATCTGACACTAGTAAAGGCTACAAAATGGCATTCACATTCTCCAAGAAATATAATCCCAAGAAACAAAACACTTATCCTAACCTGTGAATAAACTTTAAAACTGCATCTGACACAACCAAAAGCTTTTAAGAAAGCACATAAATAAAGACTAAACTTAAGTTAGATGGAAGCAATTTTCCTATCAAGGACTCATCTAAAGCTCCATGATAAATTGCTTGCTCAACCACTTCTGTCACATTGAGTTAAGTGTGAATCACAGTTTTATTTACACTTACCTCTGCCACTCGGTGGGTGGAACTAAATCGAGGTTGGGAACCAGCCAAAACACAGTGTTGGTGGGTGGCATTAAGATCATCTGAAGAAAAATAAAAAATAAAAAAAATTCTAAAATATGATTATTAGTTAATATATACTATCCCCTATTTAACTAAGATACAAAGTAAATTTCAAACTCATTCAAGAAACAATAATGAGCCAGGCACCAGTGGTTCACACCAATAATCCTAACTATTCAAGAAGCTGAGATCTGAGGACTGTGGTTCCAAGCCAGCATGGGCAGGAAAGTCCATGAGACTCATCTCCAGTTAAGCATCAAAGAGCCAAAAAAGAAGTTGGGGCTCAAGTGGTAGAGAGCTAGCCTTGAACAAAAAAAGTTTAGGGACAGCACCCAGTCCCTATGTTCAAGCCCCAGATCTGGCACTAAAATATATACATACTTTTATATATATATATATTTTTTTTTCTAAAGAAAGAAAGAAAAGGCCGGGAGCCAATAGCTCATGCCTTTACTCAGGAGGCTAAGATCTGAGGATCATGGTTCAAAGACAGCCCAGGCAGGAAAGTCCGTGAGACTCTTATCTCTAATTAACCACTAGAAAGCCAGAAGTGGTGCTGTGGTTCATGTGGTAGAGCACTTTCCTTGAGCTGAAGAGCTCAAGGACAGCACCTAGGCCCAGAGTACAAGCCCCACAACCAACAAAAAGAAAAAGATAAAAAGAAAAAGAAAGAAAAATGAATAGGAAATTAACACCTCATATTAACACCTCATACTCTGTAAATCAATGCTTGTAGGGGTAATATATATATATATATATATATGTATATATATAGCATGTATATGTGTGTACATGTAAATATATGCATATATACTTACATATTTATAACATTTATGTCTTATAGCTATTTACATCTATAATATTATCTTTTATTATATGTATTAGTACATAAATGATACAAACCAGGACACTTTCAAAAGTAAAAGGAGATGCTATTAATAATTCAATAATTATTCTAAGCAGAAAAAGTCAGATAAGGTGATGTTAGGGAAATGAACCCTAAGATATGTATTCAAATGTTTGTTTTTCTTTCTTGCGATTGTTTCAAACACATTTATAAGATTATTTCTTTGTTGCTATGTATGTCCCTCCCCTACAGTATAACCCCTGATTTCACTGTATTTGATGTTGGTATAATTTGTGGAGTGGAAGGGGAAAAACAAATCGTTTAAATAGGGATACAGGTGGACCCATTGCAACAATGAGATGTACAAGTCGTTATGTCGAAAACGAACTTTACAACTTTGGTGCAGGGGCGGGGAGGACTGGGTGGGGGGGCAGGGGAAGGATGGGAAGGGATGGGAAGAGGAAACAAAGGAGGAGGCTACAATGCTTGATAAGAAATGTACTGATTATCTTGCCCATGTAATTGTAACCCCTCTGTACAGTATTTTCACAATAAAAAAAATAATATTATTATTATTCTGAGACAAGAATGAACCAACACTGACCTCAGCAAACATGAGGAGGTCCCACTCCTATGACACTCTCCCACCATGATATTAACTACTTATAGACTGAATATCTTTGTTCTTCACATAACATTTCTACTTCTAGTCATATCTATAAATTGAGACAGAATTCTTTTCTGTTATTTAGAGATGAACCTCTTTCATCTAAAATCTGCCTCTTTCTGTAACTGAGATTATTAATGTTGTCAACAATATTTCAGGCAACAAACCAACTACTTCCACCAAACATGTTTAGCTCTCAGAAAAAAAAATTCAAGCCTAAAGAAAGAAGTAGCTGGTAAACTCATCAACTGAAGAATACTCCACTAAAACCATGTTAGGAGAAAGATCAACAGACAACTTGTTGCATATTCTAAGGATTAATGTTATACAGCAGACAAATTCTGTATCACTTTAACTGTGTATATTATTTCTTCTACTGCAAAAAATTGAGTACATGCTTTTCTACATAGCTAATACTGGCCTCTTGCCATGATACCAAGATAGTAATATTAAGAGGCAAAGGCTACCAGGCAGTAAAATCAACATAAAATATGAAAACATAGAAAGAAAATGCAAATTGACAACTAAAGGGCTTCTATTGTCAGCTATTATGAAATAACAGTGCCAAAGTTTACCCTCTACTTTCAGTAACTAGAACATAAAGTAAAAATATGAATCAAAGATTTCTGACACTTAAAAATAGAAACAACATAAATAATGCTTCCAGGTTCCCTAACTTACTTAGAAATAGTTTCAAAGACAAAGTAGAGAAGGGGAAGCCAGCTAAAAAGACAGAGATTAGAGTTTATGAACATCAAGACAGCAAGATTTGTAAGTCAGAATACTGGAATAGAAGAATATGCACAGAGAGGGAGCAAGAAGATCTACAGAAAGGTTTCAAGTCTTTTGCTAAGTACTGTGAATATGTGAATGGAATTCCCAGGTCCTGAAAAGGAAGCATCTGAATACAGTAGGCTCAGCAAACCAGACCTTACAGATGACTGGGAATACAGTGTTCCAGTAGCCAGGCTGTTCCTACAACAAGTTACTAGGTAATCCTTAGTAAAAGCATCACCATCAGCCAGGTACAAGTGGCTCACACATCCTAGCTCCACAGGAGGTTGAGATATGAGGATGGTAGTTCAAAGCCAGGAAAACTCCTTAAGAATCTTTTCTCCAATTAACCAACAAAAGCCAGATGTAGAGCTGTGGTTCAAAGTGGCAGAGTTCAAAAAAAGTTTATGGACAGTGCCTGGGCCTTAAATCAAAGCCCCAGGACCAGCACAAAAGAAAAGAAAATTGAGAAAGAGAGAGGAAGAGGAAGAGGAAGAGGAAGAGGAAGGGAAGGGAGGGAGGAAGGAAGGAAGGAGGAGAGGGATAGAGGGAGGAAGACGGAAAGAAGAGAGGGAAGGAGGGAGGGACGGAGGGATGGAGAGAAGGGAGAGAAAAACTGAAAAAATCTGGTATCTACATTAGGAAAGAAAGAACCTCAGCAATGCTTGGTAAGAAATGTACGCATTATCCTGCCCATGCAATTGTAACTCCTCTGTACAGTATGTTCACAAATAAAATAAAATTAAATTAAAAAAAAAGAAAGAACCTCAGAGGATGTATATGACAAACCTACACCTAGCATTACACTTAATGGTGAAAACCTAAAGTCATTTCCTTTGAAATCAGGAACAAGACAAGGACATCTACTCTCTCCTCTCCTCTTCAATATAGTACTAGAATTATTAGCAAGAGCAATAAGGCCAGAGAAAAAACATAAAGGCAATCCAACTAGGGAAACTACCCTCTTTGCAGATGACATGATTCTGTATTTATAGAACCCTATAGATAACACCGCCCACCCCCGCTCCAAGTTACTTGAACTGATCCAAAACTTTGGCAAAGTAGCAGGGTATAAAAACAACCTACAAAAATCAGTAGCATTTCTGGATGCCAACTATGAATGAGAAGAGTAAGACTGAAATCAGGAAATCAACTCCTTTTGTAATAACCTCAAAAAGCAAAAACAAAACAAAAAAAGTAGGAATTAACCAAAGATGTGAAGGACCTCTATTGTGAAAATTTTAATCTGAAAAAAAGAACTTAAGCAAATTTAAGGAAATAGAAGAAACTTCCATGCTCCTGGATTGGAAGAATTAACATCGTGAAAATGGCAATATTGCCCAAAGCAATTTACAAATTCTATGCAATACTCATCAAAATCCCAAAAACATTCTTCAATAAAATACAGAAAGAAATCCAAAATATCATATGGAGTAACAAATACCCAAATACCAAAAACAATCCTTAGCAGGAAGAACACTTAGAAGAATATCAATACCAAACTTCAAACTCTATTACAAAGCTATAGTAACAATAACAGATTGGTAGTGGCACAAGAATAGACCTGAGGACCAATTAAACCAAATAGAAGATCCAGGAATGAATCCACAGACCTACAGCCATCCAATCTTTGATAAGGGAACTAAAAACACAAGTTGGAAAAAATCCTCTTCAACAAATGGTGCTCTTCAACAAACTTAAGCTAGATCCTTATAGATCACCCTGCACCAGAATCAATTCCAAATCAATCAAAGACCTCAATGTAAGGCCAGATACCATGAAAGTATTACAGAAAGGGATAAGGGAAATGCTAGGGCTACCTGGCATGGAACAAAACTTCCTAAGTAAAGATCCAGAATCACAACAAATCAAAGAAAGACTGGATAAACGATAATGCATCAAATTGAAGAGTTTCTGCATGACAAAGAACATAGCTAACAAGATTAAACAGAAAGCCCACAAAATGGGAGATGACCTTCACTAGGTATACATCAGAAAAGGGCCTCATATCTAAAATATAGTTCAAAAAAATTAAACCTCCCAAAAACAAGTCCTCAAAGAAACAACAACCCAATTAATAAATGGGCTAAAGACTTAAAGAGTGACTTCTCTGAAGAAGTAAGAATGACCAATAGACCCACAAAGAAATGTTCAACATCTCTAGCCATAAAAGAAATGCCAACCAAAACAACATTGAGATTCCACTTCATCCAAGCTAGAATGGCCATTAACAAGAAAATTAATAAAAACAGATGCTTGTGGAGGGAACTCTACTACACTGCTGGTGGGAATGTAAACTTGTTCAACTACTCTGGAAAGTAGTATGGAAGTTCCTTAAAAGACTAAACAAGTAACTTTCCTACAAACAAGCAATTCCAATAGAAGACAAACAAGGCCACACTAAAGTTGCCAGCACAACTATGTTCACCGCAGCATTGTTTACCATAACCAAGATATGGAAACAACCCAGATGCCCCTCAATAAATGAATGGATCAAGAAAATGTGGTACATACATATATATACACAATGGAATTCCACTCATCCAGCAAAAAGAACAGTATTATACCACTCATAAGGAAATGGAAAAATTTGGAAAAAATTATATTAAGCGAAGTATGCCAGACCCAAAGAAACACAGATTGCATGGTTTCCCTCATTGTGGTAATTAGAATGTGCCTACATATCTACATACAAGTAAACACACTGGATGATAAATGAAAAACAATAACAACAACAACACTGGAACATGATAAATTATACATGTCTCTAGGCATTCACACAGTGAGACCAAAGGAAGATATTCTTAGTAGAGGATCACATAGGTACAATAGCTATGTGCATTTGACCATACAAAATAATCTTTATCAAAATGAACTCCAGGAAATGAGAACAAGAAAGTTTTTTTTCCTTTGTTGATGTTTTTGTTTTCATTTCCCTTTGGCTTGTTTATTTATCTGTCTTGGGGAGGGTAATATGGGTGGGGGCACAGAAATGGGGGTATGAAGGGTGAGCAAATGAAGCAGTGATGCTGAAAATGAACTATACAATTTGTGCATCAGGACAGGAGGAAAAAACTGGGAGAAAGTGAGGTAAGGAGTGACATTATTCAAAAACAAATGTACTCTTTCATTTGACTTAATCTGATTATAACCCCTCTGAATATCACCTTTACAATAGCAATAAATAAGTTTTAAAGATGAAAGCCTTAGAGAAGGAACACATGATCATAAAAATTAAAATGACTATTTTATCTTCTATTGATCTAACACTTTTCAAAATAATAGAAACAATATATTCAATTATACATGCACATATATTAGCGTAAGCATGAAATGAAATGAATGATAGCAACAAAACAAGTGAGCAAAGTGAGGAATTAGAAACATATAGTTATTTTAATATACTTGTATAATCTGTGAAGCTGTTTATTAACAGACCACACTAGTAATAAAAAACTTAGGCACTGGTCCTAGCTATAAAGCTTTTAGAGGAAAAAAGTCAGATATTCCAGTTTCAGTTCTAGCTTTTTTCTGATTCTAAGATTTGAACAACTCATAGGCTCTTCTGTAACTTAAAAAAAAATGGGGGGGGGGGATCCTATCGTGGTGCCTGAACTCTGGGCCTGGGCGCTGTCGCTCAGCTCTTCAGCTCAAGGCTAGCGCTCTACCACTTGAGCCACAACGCCACTTGAGGCTTTTTTCTTTTTGCTTATGTGATGCTGAAGAATCGAACCGAGGGCCTCATGCATGCAAGGCAAGCGCTCTACCACTGAGCCACCTTCCCGGCCCAATTTTAAAATTTTAAATAAATGAAATTACAAGCTCAATAGTTCCTAACCTGTAGTGAACAAATTCCTGAGCTGGATAAACAGCAAACAAAGAGATTGGAGTTCTTTGCACATGATCCAACTTCTGTTATACACAGAATACAAGATAAGTGTTACCCATATGTTTACTTCTATTTTACAAGTATGTAGCTTTGCCAAAGGAATATTACAATAAACTTTACAAATATTTTTAATTAATGAAAACATCAAAATTAAGGCTTACTTTTATGTTGCATGCAAACAATTTAATTTCAATAAAAATTTAAAATTTTAAGTATAAAACAGATAGACTAAAATCTGAGCAAAAAATGTCATGAATAAAAAATATTATATAAGGGGTCCATTTTTCCATGAAAATATAACAATTCTTAATGTGCATGTATCTAACAACAGAACATCAAAATGTAAGGCAAAAATCTCATAAATCACAGTATAAATAGACAAAAACATGATTCTAGCTGGAGACTTAAACATTCTTCTGTCAAAAAAGGATGGATAGAGCAGACAGAAAATCATTAAAGACACAGTTGAACTCAAAAACTCCATCAATAAAGTGAATATAATTGATATCAATAGACTACTTCATCCAACAACAGGAGAATAAATATTCCAATCAAGATCTCATGAAGCAAGTAGGAATAGAAAAGGGAAAGACGGGGGAGAATGATGAAAGAGGTGACATTGATCAAGATGCATTGTACTCAGAACCTGATTTTTGGAATTTAAAACCTCTTTGTACAATTAAATAAAAAATAAGAAAGTAGATCACATGTAGCAGACACCAAGATAATCTACATTCTGGCCTAAAATGAACATTACCAAATGAAAATCATACAATATCTACCCTCAAATCACAATGAAATTTTAAAAAATAAAAATGGAAAAATAGCTTGCAAAACAAAAAGTAGATGGAGATTGGGTAATAGCACTACTAAATAGGTCAAAGAAGAAATCTCAAGGAAAACTATAGAACTGCTATGAACTAAGGGAGCAAAGATTTACTTTGATTTCCAAAGTTTCAGTACATCGTCAGCTGGATCCAGTGCTTGTAACAAGAAAGAAATACCATAGCTGTCAGGTATCATGAAGGAACACTGTGTCATGGTAGCCAGGTGGTAGAGACAAACAAGAAGGCACCAGGGACAAAACATACTCTTTAAAGAAACACCCCAATGACCCACCTCCTCCAAACAAACCCCACCACCTAACAGTCGATCAACTATTAATTCATCAGTAGATTAACACCAATTATGTGATTAGATATTTATAATCCATTTACATCTCAATAGTTCAACCAGGAGATGACTAAACCCTGAACACTTGAGATTTCTTGGGGTGTATTTTATATCCAAACAACAGCCATTTATCAAAATTTGTTGAATAAGAGGTAAACATTTCTTAGAGAAAAATATCAAATATGTATATAAAAAGTATATATCAGGAACTGGAAAGGTGGCTCAGTGATGGAGTGCTTGCCTTGCATGCACGAGGCCCTGGGTTCGATTCCTCAGTACCACATGAACAGAAAAAGCCAGAAGTGGCAATGTGGCTCAAATGGTAGAGGCTAGCCTTGAGCTGAAGAGCTGAGTGACAGCACCCAGGCTCATAGTTCAGGCCCCAAGAACCACACACACACACAAGAAAAAGTATATATCAATGCATGAACCTGGACTATTCACAGATTTCTTACACTCAGATTTGAGTAAGTGCATAAATAAATAAATAAATTAAAAATCTGAATTCCTCTGTTCCATGCTTTACACAACACAGTTGATAAGGAGAAGCTCTCATTCAGTCCCAAGTTATCACCAGTTTTGTTTAAACATTGAGATATAGTCAGTGTTTCCCAACCATTATTTTAATATATATATGTAAATATATACCCATAAAACGAATGTGCCAGAACTAAAAGTAAAGCTAATATGTTTATTTATGTGATAATGTGAAAATCTGAAAGATTGAAAGGTAGTATGTTTTCAATGAAATTTAAAGTAAAAGTTCACTACCAAACTCTATAAAGCCATCATAACCTTTATCCCAAAACCAGACAGGGACTCATCAAAGAAAGAGGACATTTCTTTGATAAACACTGTTGCAAAACTTCTAAACAAAATTTTGGCCAATTGACCTCAACAACCCATCAAAAAAAATCATACACCATGGTCAAACAGGATCCATTTCAGGGATGCAAATCTGATTCAATATACGCAAATCAATTAATGTAATTCATCACATCAACAAGAGCAAGGATAAGAACCACATGACTATTCAACAGACACAGAAAAAGCATTTGACAAGATTCAACACCCTTTTATGATGAAAGCTCTAGAGAAACTAGGAATCCAGGGAACATTCCTCAATATAATAAAGGCTGTCTATGACAAACCTACAGCCAGTGTTATACTTAATGGCAAAAAGCTAAAGCCATTTCCTCTAAATTCAGGAACAAGACAAGGATGTCCAATCTCTCCACTCCTCTTCAGTTTAGTATTAGAATGCTAGCTACAGCAGTAAGACAAGATGCAAACATAAAAGGGATCCAAATAGGGAAAGATGAAGTAAAACTCTCCCTCTTTGCAGATGATGTGATCTTGTATTTAAAGCATCCCGTGGACTCCACTCCCAAATTATTCGAGCTGATTCAAAGCTTTGGCAAAGTAGCAGGATATAAAATTAACCCTCAAAACTAAATGCCTCCATCAGAAAGAATGACATCGCCCAATTTGTTAGGAAATGGGAAAACTTGGAAAATATATTAAGTGAAGTAAGCCAGGCCCAAAGAAACATAGGTTCCATAGTTTCCTTATCTGCAATAACTAGTACATGTCTAGGACAAGCAAAAAAAGTCAAGAGCTATGTTACATATGACCATATAAAGTGATGCTAAGCGAAATGAACACCAAGATAGGGAAACAAAAGGTTTTATCTTTGTTGCTATTGTTTTTAATGTACTTACGATGTACCATGTAATTTTTTTTGTTTCTTTTGTATGTTCTTCCCCCATGGTATAACCCCTGTTTTCAATGTATTTGATTCAGGTGCCCTGAATCTTGTATATACATTTTTCTAATTTGGGGAGGGAAAGAGAAATAACAAAATGCTGAAATAAGGATAAGAGTTGACCCATTGTAGCAATCAGATGTACATGATACTCTGCTGAACGTGAAAACTTGGGGGAGCGGGGCGCGGGTGGAGGAGCTGGGGAGGCAGGGAGGGAAGGGATGGTAGGGGAAAAACAAAGGAGGGGGTAAAAATGCTCGATAGGAAATGTACTCATGGAACTGTTACCCCTCTGTACAATATCTTTACAATAAATATATATATTTTAAAAAAAGACTACACATAGAGCTGCCCTATGACCCAGCAATCCCACTTCTGGGTGTTTACCCAAATGATCACAAACAAGGACATACTAAAGCTACCAGTACAACTATGTTTATCACAGCATTATTCACCATAGCTAAGATATGGAATCAACCCAGATGCCCCTCAGTAGATGAATGTATCAAGAAAATGTGGTATATACACACACACACACACACACACACACACACACAAAATGGAATTCTATGCTTCCATCAGAAAGAATGACACTGCCACATTTGTTAGGAAATTGAATGACTTGGGAAAAAAATCATATTAAGTGAAGTAAGCCAGACCCAAAGAAATACAGGTCCCACGGTTTCCCTCATTTGCAATAACTAGTATATGTCTAGGATAACTTTATCAGATGACCAGAAAAAGCTCAAAAGCTATGTACATATGGCCATATAAGATGATGCTAAGTGAAATGAACCCCAAGATATGGACACAAGAGGCCTTTCCTTGTTATTGCAGTTTTAAATGTACTATGTGATTTTCTTTGTTTCCTTTGTGTGTTCTTCCCCCATCATATATCCCCTGCTGTCACTGAACTTGATTTTGGTACCCTGTTTCTTGTATATAAATTTGTCTAACGTGGGAAAGGAGAATAACAACATGCTGAAACAAGGACGCAGGATGACCCATTGCAACAATGATACCCACAAGACAGTATATTGGAATTCAACTTTACAACTTTGGCGGGGGGTGGGAGGGATGAGGGAGTGAGGGAGGTGGGAGTGGGAAGGGATAGTGGGAGAATAACAAGGGAAGGGGTAACAATGCTTGAGAAGATATGTACTCATTTGCTTACTCATGTAACTGTAATCCCTCTGTATAGCATCTTTACAATAAATAAAACAGAAAGGTGGTATGTTTTTTCAGAAGTTGGGTGACATATTAGGAAAAATTAATCAAGAATGCACTGTATAGGAATGACCTCTATGCATCCTAAATATTTATGTGTTTTCCTAACAGCAGTCTCCTTGGAACTATTTACCTGTAGATACCAAGGGCTTACTGTAATCTGAGTTTCAATCTTAGGACCTAAAAAAGAAGAGCAAATTAATATAATGTACATGCAAATTTTTAAAAAATAAACAAAAATTAAGATGGACCAATGAAATAAAAAATGGAAAACAGAGAAAATTTAATAAAACCAAAAGCTAGTTCAGTCAAAAAAAATCAATAAAGTCAGTAAGCTTCTAGTCAGAAGACTGAGATCTGAGGGTCACAGTGCAAAGCCAGCCCAGACAGGAAAGTCTGTGCGACTTTTATCTCCAATTAACCACCAGAAATCCAGAAGTAAAGCTGTGGCTCAAAGTGGTAGAGCTCTAGCATTGAGCAAGAGTTCAAGTACAGTTCCCAGGCCCTGAGTTCAGGTCCCACAACCAGCAACACCAACAACAAAAGATAAATCAATTCTTTGAAAAACAATATGCTAAATCTCATATAATACCCATATTAACAAAATTCCATCCATAATAACCAATTAATAATCAATAATTAATAAAAAAGAAAACAGTAGAATCAGTATTCACTGTTGGTCTACCAAGCCTAGAAGGAAAAAGTTATACCAACTCATTACAATCTGTACAAGAAAATAAAAACATACATATCACTCTAAACTCACTCTAAATAGCCATAATTTCCCTAATCACAAACCAGACAACATTTCATGAAAACTAAAGTTTATAGATAACTTGAACAGATGAGTGGGGTTGGAATAGATGGCAGGGGTGAGGGAATGATAAAGAGGGTAACATTAGTGAAGGTATATTATAGTTATAAATTGACATGCTGAATTGAAACTGCTTTGTAGAAATACTTAAAAGATAATTAAAAAACAAATTATATATATAAGAAAACTAAAGTTCAAACTCTTATGAAAACAAATACAAAAATAATCAACAAAACATTAGCAAGTTGAATTCAATAATGTATAAAACAAATTACTCACTATGAGAAAGTGAGATTTATACAAAGGATGAAAGTTTATTCAACACTGGAAAACCAATTAATGTAATCCATCAAAGCAACAAGCTAAAGAAGAAAATCAAATGATCAAACTAAGAGATACAGAAAACCATCTGAGAAAATGAAAGTCATTCATAATTTTACCAAAACCTCTCACCAAACAATGAATAGAAAGTAATTTGTTCAACATGATACTTTCTTCAAAAAAACAAATAAACCTATACCTTAATATCATATGTAAGTATGAGAAAAACCCTCAGTAGATGAATGGATCAAGAAAATGTGATGGAATTCTATGCCTCCATCAAAAAGAATGACATCACCTCCATTTTAGGAATGGAAAGACTTGGAAAATATTATATTAAGTGAAGTAAGCCAGACTCAAAGAAACATAGGTTCCATAGTTTCCCTTATCTGCAATAACTAGTATATGTCTAGGACAAACAGAAGAGGTGAAAAGCTATGTACATATGACCATATAAGATGATGTGAAGTGAAATGACCCCCAAGATAGGAACACAAGAGGTTTTATCTTTGTTGCTGTTCTTTTTATTGTACTTACAATGTACTATGTGATTTTTTTATTTGTTTCTTTTGTATGTTCTTCCCCCATGGTACAACCCATGTTTTCACTGTATTTGATTCCAGTGTCCTGCATCTTGTATATACATTTTTCTAATTTGCGGGGGGGGGGAGGGGAGGGAAATAACAAAATGCTGAAATAAGGATACAGGATGACCCATTGTAACAATGAGATGTACAAGACAGTATATTGAGGAGTTAGGGAGGTAGGGAGGAAAGGGATAGTAGGGGAAAAATAAAGGAGGGTGTAACAATGCTCAATAGGAAATGGACTCATTACCTTGCTCATATAACTGCAACCCCTCTGTACATATCTTTACAATAAAAATATATATATTAAGAAAAAAAGAACAGAGCAAGGATGTCTCCCCTTAACATTTCCTTTCAACAAAATTAACTAGAAGAAGCCCTAGCAATGCATAAAAATCAGAAATAAAAGGTATGCACTTTGGAAAGAAAGGAAAATTGTCTTTGTGTGCAGATGGACTGTCTATGTGGGAAATCTGAAATAACCAAAAAAAGAAAAAAGACCTGCCACTAAAGCAATTATAGTAAGGCTACAGATAGATTAATATTAAGTTTCCTGGTAAAGAGTGAGGGAAATGTGATATTGAAAGCACACTAACCATTACAATAGGTATATTTAGATATAAATTAAGGTATGAATATTTAGGTATAAATTTAAAATATATGATATTTAGGTCTAGAGGTTTATCACAGTTCTCAGTAGCAGAGCAACTAACCAGCATGCATGAAACCCTCAGTTGATCTTCATCACTGCAGAATAAAGATATAGAAGATCTATCTGAGGAAATCTATAATGAAGGAATTACAGAAAAACAAAATATATGAAAGATATGTTAATGGTTATAAAGATTCAATATTACCAAGATTATCAGTTCTTCATAACTTGTTCATTAAATTCAAAACCACCTTAATCAGATTCCCAGCAAGCAAAATGGCGAGGCAAAAGACCCAAACCAGCAAACACAAATTTTGAGATGAAAAAAAGAAAGTTTCAGAACTAACAATAACCATGCACTGTGTCATACTTAAAATCCCAGCTACTTAGGAGCAGGAGACAGAAGGATCATGGGTCAAGGCCAGCATAGGTAAAATGTTAATGAAACTGTATCTCAAAGAACAGTCCAGGCATACCTGGTACAAACCTACAACCTCAGGTACACAGGAAGTAGAATTAGGAGGATCACTGACTGAGGAATATCTAGAGCAAAAAGGTCTAGGACATGGCTTAAGATAATAGAGAAGTCACCTAGCAAGTTTGAGGACCTGAGTTCAAAACCCCAGTACAGCCAAAAATCAAACAAAAACAAATACAACCTGACTTGAAGAATTATTGTAAAGGTATATTATTAAGACAGTCTGGTACTGGTAAAAGAATAGACAAGCCAACAAACCAAAGGACAGAAACTCCAAAAATGGACCTGACTCATACAAATATAACAAACTGATCTTTTACAAAGAAGAAAATACGACAAACAAAGATACTCTCTTCAATAAATGTTTCTGGAAAATCTGTACCCTCATACATAAACACAGACACAGACAAAGGAGTCTTCACAACTTTCACAAAAATTAGAATTAAATTAAATTAGAATATATCATACCTACTACTCAACACTATAAATCTAAAGGTGACACAAAAAAAATGACTTTGAATGTGACAATGACTCCAGCAACACCAAAGACATGATACATAAAAATAATTAGAAACTTGATTTTCTAGACTTTTTTAAAATAAAATGCTTCTGCTTTGCAATAGAACTGCTTTGTCAACAGAACAAGGTAGCAAGTCACAGACTAAAAGAAAATATAGTCAATGAAGAACCATCATCGAACATACAGAAGTACTCTTGAAGTTTAACAGTAACAAAGCTAACAATGTGAATAAAAATGGGAAAGTGGTCACCTTCCAAGAAAAGTACACAGATGGCAAATAAACGCTGGAAAGATGTTCAACATCAGATTTTGTTAGGGGATTAAAACAATGAGATGCCATTACATACACATAAAATGACCAAAAAGTGGAGGGAGATGTAGCAACAGGAAGACTCATTCACTACTGGTGAAAAAGCAAAATGGCACACAATTCTTGAAGATATCTGGACAGTTACAGAAGTTAGCCTACTCTTACTATACAAAAACCACCAATTCTACTAGTTGGAACTTATCCAAAGGAGCTAAAAACCTATGCCTACCCAAAAACCTGCACATAAATGTTTATAACATCTTTATCCATAATTGTTGTAACTTGGAAGCAAGGAAGAGTTCCAGTAGATGACTGGATAAGTAAGTGTGGTACATCCAGAAAATGGAATTAATGCAGCAAAAAAGAAAATGAACTGTCAAGCCATGAAAAAAATGGGGGAACTTTAACTACATAGTACTTAGTGGAATGAGCCAACCTGTAAAGACTAAAATACTATATAATTCCAACTCTATGACATTCAGGAAAAGATAACACTATAGAAATAATTAAAAAATTAAAAGTTGCCAGAAGGGAGAGGGATAACTAAACAGAGCACAAGGTGTTATGAGGCCAATGAAGCTATTCTGTATGAGATCACAGTGGTAAATGCAAGTCATTGTACAATGTCTAAAATCTATAACATATGCAACAACAGAGTGAACTCAAGATAAACTAACTTTGCTTGATAATTACATGGCTTAGCTATTTAATTATAATAAATTATAATTCAATAATATAATAATTCAATAATTATAATAGATGTGCCCAGATAAACATGCATATCTACTTAAATATTTATTTTCATTGATTTCAAAATCTTTTAAGACTACCTCACTTACTATCTTGAGACCAATAATACATAGCCAAAAGTATGTAAAATCATTATCTCCTATGATGTTGAATAGCACAAAAAACCTTTGCTTGTACAAATTAGTTTTAAAAATAGGGGAAAAAAACTTCAAGGCACCACACACTATTCCAGGCTCAGTGAATAAACCAAAGTAGCAGCTTTCATGAGGAAAATATATAATAAACACATTCAGATGTGAATTACTGTGGAGAAAATAAAGCAGGATAATGAAACATGCTCAAGAATTAGCATGAGGAGCTGGGCACCAGTGGCTCACACCTGTAATCCTAGCTACTCAGGAGGCTGAGATCTGAGGCTTGCTGTTCAAAGCCAGTCTGGGCAGGAAAGTCTGTGAGACTCTTATCTCCAATTAACCACTCAGAAAACCAGAAATGGCACTGTGACTCAAGTGGTAGAACGCTCACCTTGAGCTGAAGAGCTGAGGGACAGCACCCAAGTCCAGAGTTCAAGCCCCACGACCGACAAAAAAAAAAAAAAATTAGCATGGGTACTTGGAAATCTGGTACTACATTGTCTGGCTCATTCACAAGTGATATCACAAGTGAGATCTGAATGAAGACAAGCCAGCAATGCCAAGATCTCAGGTGAGAATGTTCAAGACAGCAAACAGCAAAGGCCACAGTCCTGAAGTGGGAATAAATTTGTTGTTCTTGGGAAGAAGAAAAGCCAGGTGACTGCAGGCCAAGGAGCAAGCATTGCGAGGGGGGTAGGGGGGAAGCAGCATGAGAGTAAGACAAATTCTGCAGATTCTGAGGGCCTCTGCAAGTCATGGATTTGTAGTTTTACTCTAGGTACTGGGAAGATCATGGTGAATTTTAAATAGGAAAATGTAACCTAACTTTGAACAGACCACTTTGGCAGCTTTATAGGAGAGATGATATGGTTTGGATACAGTTTGAGTGTCCCCCAAGGTTTCATGTGTTGAAATTTAATCCCCATTGTAAAGTAGTAAGAGGGTTCGAACTTAATCCCATCTGGGCAGTTAGAAGAGGGCCTTGGGGAAGTACTTAGAATTAGATAAGGTCATTAGGATGAAGCACCAAGACCAAGTCCCTGTGGCTTTATAAGAAAAGAGACCTCCCCAACACACACACACACACACACAAACACACACACACACACACACACACACACACACACACACACAGAGTAAACCTTTGACCTGGCACCTCCAGAACTAATAAGTAGAAACAATCCTCTTTGCTTTACAAAGTTATTCTGCCTTAGCTATTTCATCATAGCAACAAAAAGCTGACTAATACAAGAGCAGACTAAAAATAAACAAGACTAGTCAGGAAGCTGTTGCTGTAGGTGATGGTAATGATGATAGTGGCCACTGGAGTGACAAGGGAAAAGGATGAGCAGTAGTCAGACTCAGGGAAACACAATGGGCCATTAATGGACGGAATACATGAAAAAGGAGAAAGAACAGAATCAAGAGTAATTGGCTGAGAACAAGCAAATCCAACTAAAGATGAGAAAGTGACAAAACTGTATAAACAAAAGTACAAAATGTAGTATGAGGTAAGGTTGAAACAGCAGTGATACATTTAGAGATTCAAATGCAAATGTAAATATGACCATCGACATCAAAGTAGACCTAACCTCAAAGCTGGCTTAAAGACCTGATAGAGAAGCTCAAAGACCATGCCTTCTTCAGTTTGCCCTCTCTGAGGGCTCTGGGCAAAGGCACTCCTACATGTTTCTGTTGATCGTGACTATTTGCCTAAGGGGCTTTCAGAATCAAGCAAAAATAAAAACCTAAAAATAACAAGAAGGAATTAGAGTGAGTTCCCCAGGCTAGATTCACAGAAAGAGTTGGAACTATTTCTAGGAAATACACAGATCTGGTCTCATCAACCCAAATAAAAACCTTATTATTTATTTCTATGTATGAATATGTGTCACAGACACATTAAGAGAAAATCATCTAAATAAATATATTTAATGAGTGCTTTTGTCCCACTGTTGAGTAGCAATTAACATGACAGGGGCCACCTAGCAAATATAACAGCAGAAGGAATATTTGGCACTTGCACCTTTATTTTTTATTATTTAATTTTATTTATTTTTTGTCAATCATAGGGCCTGAACTCTGGGCCTGGGCATTGTCCCTCAGCTCTTCAGCTCAAGGCTAGTGCTCTACTACTTGAGCTACAGCACCACTTCTGGTTTTTTCTGCTTATGTGGTGCTGAGGAATCGAACCCAGGGCCTCATGAATGCAAGACAAGCACTCTACCACTGAGCTACCTTCCCAGCCCTGAATTGTACCTTTATTAAAATCTTTGGCAACTTTGATCAAACAGCTCTTCTGAAATTATTTCCAACTGTCTAATACTTCATGACTTCAAAAAAGCCTAGAAATTTTCATTGAAGACCTTCTAATTTATAAAAAAACAAACAAACAAACAACTGTTTGTAAAACTGACTCAGGTTTCAAGGACTACACATCTCAAAGGATATAATTTCAAAGACTATTGCTACTGATTTTTAGAAAGAAAAAGAATGTGTATCTGCTGTCTCAGAATATTGTTAAAAATGAACTGTTTACAATTGAGACCAGTCTTTGCAGATTATTCAACAAAACATCAATAAAAAAGAAGCTCTCATTCTCTCCTGCCTGCCCTGGCCATGGGTAAAGAGAGTTCTGGACATTCATTGTAGCATGAAATCTCATCTCATAGAGAAAAGACCATAGATGCAGAAGCATAATTTACACTAGGCTAACCAATTTATGCCTGAAATTTTCTGGATTTAACACTAGAAGTCCCGCGCCCTGAGTTCCCCTTCCCCACAGAGAAACAGGACAAGTGGCTGCCCTAAATCTGCCTCCCACCCCAACTTCCTTGGTTCTGTCACTGACATGATTTCACCCAAATTTCTTAACATCACCATCAGCAGCTTTGCTGAAGGCAGTCTTGAAGTAAATAAGTGCAATAGTGAAATCCAATCTTCCCCGCTTCACGCAATCACTGAAGCTTTTCATTCCTCCTCACCTGTCCATTCTCATCTCTCAATCTTAATATTTATGACCTTATTTTTCCTAGGCATGGGGACATCCATGAGTGAGAACATTTTCAGAATTTAACAGCCAGTGAAAGGGGGAGGGGAATCTTCTGGCAGGACATTACAGTCTAGACACAGGCCACCACCTGCTCCATTCCTGGATTCCCAGGGACATTCAGTGGGAATGTAGAAACACATAATCAATACCAGCACTAATCATAAGGGAAAGGAGCTCAGTATTCCAGAAGGGCAAGGAATCTGCCTCATGCAGTATAGGTGGAATTAAGGAAGGGCAAAGAAGTCTGTCACGTGGCTGTCTCTGAAAAAGCAGGCTACCTAGACCTGAGAAAAGTGTTCATTGTCTAACTCAGAATAGAGAGTTAGCAAGGCAAGCTCCACAGTGTGCTGCTGTTCCAAGCTGCCACCCTGAGAAAGGACTGGAGGGAGCAGCTGTGTAGAATGAGCAAGACCTGTCATGGGTTGCTCACACTGAAAGAGTCCTTACCACAGAAACACATGGATAGGTCACAAAGTTACCTCAGTTCAGTTGATCTCTCACCTGATTGTGTAAGTGCACATTCTCTTCTTTCCTCCTTCAAGAGAAAGATTTGGCCATGAATCTGTTTTAGTCTCTCACAGTACCAATCTCAACTATCTGTGCATAAGCCAGCAATAGTCCTCTTTGTACATGTATAGACAGAGATCACACACACAGGCAAAAAAAAACTACAGGTCGGAGGACTGACAGCAATTGTCCTTTCAGAAACAGGCTCACTCAAAGTGACAGTAAAAAAACTTCAGAAAACCCTCAATTTCCACAAAGACACTTCACAAAGACAAGAAAACATGATATCAACAGACAAAATCATAGAGCAGTGTGTGATCAGAAAACACCTCCTGAAGTTGGTTCTTTACACCAAATTGCTCCATTAAAAACAATGACAAAGATGTAAGGCCATTTTTTTGTCTGTCCTTTTCTGCTTCATTATGAGGGTAATGATAACCTCATAACATAGTCTGGAAGTATTGTTTCCTTTCCAGATTCTTGAAAGAGTCCAATAAGGATTAGTGTAAATTCATTAAATGATGGGTAGTGAAGCCAGAAAAACTTAACAATGTAGGTTTATCTTTGTTGGAAACCTTTTCATTATGGATTCAATATCATTACTCCACAGCTGGAAGTGGAACTCAAATAAGACAACATCTGCCTACCAAGAGCGAAGTCGTAAGTTCAAACCTAGTACTGCTGAAATAAAAAGCTATTTTCGTTTTCTGTTTCACCATCCATCAGTCCTAATGGATTATATATGTCTAGGAACTTATTCATTTGTTCTACATTATTAAGTTGTTGGCACAAAGCTATACATATAAAGATTCTTTATATCCTCATGATGTGTGCTGTGAAGCTTTGGCTTTCATTCACAATTTTCTCTCTTCTATTATTCTTACTCTAGCTAAAATTTGTTATTTTCAACTTAAAAAATCAAAACTTAATGTTATTTGCGTTTCCAACTGTTTATCTAGTCTCAGTTTTATTGGTTTCTGATCTTTCCTTATATCTTTCCTTCTTCTACCTCTGTACCTAGTTTGTTCTACTTTTCTAGTTTCCTCAAGTATAAACTTAGGTTATTTTTCTGAGGCATTTTCTTAGTCTTCAAATAAGCTTTATTACTATAAACCTCCTTCTGAGAAATACTTCTGTTGTATACTGGTAGTTTTTACATGTTGAATTCCATTTTTATTTCTCCCAAAATATTTTAATTTCCCTTATACTTTCTTCTCTAGCAAACTGCTCATGATCTCCGACTGCCAAATTAAATTTTATCAGAAGTATACAGGAAAAAGCAGTTTATATTGGCTTCAGTACAATTTGTGGTTCTAGCCACTCACTGAGCATCTTGGTACATCTGATTAAGGAAGAGATAATGTAGTTAGATTTAATTCATTTCCTACGCTATGATTTTTAATTAGAGTTTATTTTATTTACATTTAAAGCAACTATTGATAAGGTTTTACTGTTCCCATTTTGTCCATTGTTCTCTCTTCAAGTGATGTTTCCTTGAGTAGTTCAGGTTCTAGAAGCCCCTACTCTGCTATCCTGAAAGCAGGGGATTAATTTTTAAACTAATTTTTAAAGATTTTATTTTCACCCCTCTGTAAGTATTTTTACAAGAAAAAAACATTTTAAAATATTAATTTTCAGAAAATAATGACAAAGAAATGTTCAGCAGATGAAGGCATAGGGAAATAAATTTTAAAAAACATTAAATAATATATATAGAAATAAATGTTACCAAGTATAGAAAGAAACATTAAATAAAATTAGACAAGTTACGGGCTGGGAAGGTGACTCAGTGGTAGAACGCTTGCCTTGCATGCCTGAGGCCCTGGGTTCGATTCCTCAGCACCACATAAGCAAATAGAAAAAAGCCGGAAGTGGCGCTGTGGCTCAAGTGGTAGAGTGCTAGCCTTGAGCTGAAGAGCTGAGGGACAGAGCCCAGGCCCAAAGTTCAGGCCCCACGACTGGACCCAAAAAAATAAAAAAAATTGAAAAAAAGAAATTAGACAAGTTACAAATAATATTACTGCTTCTTTACATTTGGTTATAATGTATAAATTCTCTACAATGACCAATTCCATAATATACATTTTCTTCATATTAACATCTCTGAAAATCGACTACTATATTATTTTGTATCCTTAGCAACAGAAAAATAAAATACAATAATTTGTGGGTGTGTGGGTGTGTGGGTGTGGGTGTGAGTGTATACATGCGTGCAAGCACTCACTGGTCCTGAAGCTTGAACTCAGGGACTGGACATTGTCCCTGAGGTTTTTTGCTCAAGGCTAGAGTTCTACCACTTGGACCTCAGCACTGCTTTTTTATGTATTTAATTAGAAATAATAATCTCACCGACTTTCCTACCCAGACTTGCTTCATACCATCCTGAGATCTCAGCCTCTTGAGTGGCCAGGATTACAGAAGTAAGTCACCAGTGCCTCACAAAAGGATATTTTTTAAAATTTTTTGTAGGTTAATTTTTTTAAAGAAACAAATGGAAATGTTCAATAAAGTGATTCTTGGAAAAGGGGGTACTCACTTACCAAATAAATAGGACAATACATAGCCATCAGTGAAGGCACTACTAACTTTGGTTAGTTTTGTTAATCTTGCCCAAAATGTCATTTTCAAGGAGAGCAAATCTCATTTACAAAAACAAGTATGCCTACAAAAATTAAGGGTAGGGATAGGAGGAGGAAATGGAGGAGAATGATAGAAGGGATGACACTATTCTAGAAGCATTATGCTCATAACTTGACTCAAGGAACTGTCACCTCTTTGTACAACTTAATAATAACAGGTATAGGACTAAAGGTATAACTGAATGGCAAATGCTTGCCTACCATGTGTAAACCTGGTTTCAATCTCCCAGCAAAGCAAAACAAAACATAAAGCAAGATGGAAGAGAAGATGATGTCAAGGTACACATCCTCCCCTCTTCCTCTCCAGCTTCTTTTAAAATTAACTTGTGGAATGTTTACTTTGGTGTTGTATGTAAAAGAGAATAGATTCTTGAGGTTAATAATTCATTTTTGCTTTCTAAATATAAAAAACAATCTCTAATCACACTTTGGCAATGACTATGTTCCCCTTTACCCTTCTCTCATGGAACTCTTCTCAAAACCTGGGAGGGCAGAGGGAGTTAGGAAAGTAGAAAGATAAGATGAGAGAAATTGAGCTGATAATAGAGTTGTCATTTTCTTCTTTTCCTCTTAGTACAGGTGACGCCATCACTTCTGTCTACCGGTCCAGTGAAACGTGGAGGAGACCAGAACTTCCCAAATAATAGTAAGGAATGAAAAGCTGCAGCCATTCCCACTTGCAATATCTGCCCCTTCATCTATCTCTGAGCTTTCTCTTCGCTTACTCTCACTTCACACCAATTTTATTTGGCAGCTGAAGAAGGTGGCTACAATTTCTGGCTAAGGAGGGAAAAAAAAGAATGTTCTTTCTAAATATGTGATAAGTTCCTATTTTGTATGAGGTTCTAAGGGCTGTGTAGTACAAAAATATGTAAAATATTACAAGTTCTCAAAGACCTTAGTTTGAACTAAGACTTGTATATCAACAGCTGTAGGCCAGAAAGAAAAAAAGCATGACTGATTGGTTGCTACTCCTCCCTTGCAGGAGGGTTTTTTTGTTTGTTAGTTTCTTTTTAATACCTCTTTTCCCTGAATTAAGTGAATTACACACATACCTATTATGAACAGTGTGAACCAAGAAAAGGAAAGAGGTTTATGCCCCTATCAAGTTTAGGATAAAATATAAAACCATGACTTTGAGCTTAATGAAGGACTATGATATTTATCTCAGAGAAAAAAGAGATTTCTAGTGGTCCAGAAAGACAAATCTGATCTAAAAGTCTAATGAATCATCCAATATTGGGTATGCAGTCTGGCCTCACAACCTATAGGGACTGACTGAATCCAGAAAGTAGAAGTTGAGTTTTAACCATGTCTTGGATTAAAATCTTTAATCAGGATCAACGACAACATCAAAAGGCTTGTTAATGGTCATTTTATCACTGTCTTTAAAATGTGACAGATAATACACATAAGATATACCATCTAATGCTTGGACAATTCTTTCAAATAGCTCATACTTGTAGGAATGTTACAGTGACAGAGAATCAAATATAGTACATTAAGACTGCACACCAATATAGCTAGGCATGGTGATGCACACTTGTAATCCCAACACTCAGGAGGCTAAGGTTGAAGGATCATAAGCTGGAAGCAAGCCTGGAGCAAGACAGTATGATCTTGTCTCCTAAACAACAACCAGCATAAGAAAAACTGCTAATCACTGGGAGAATTTCCACCCATACAACCCAGATGCAGAATTATCCAGCCACAGGATGCGTATGATTCCATGATTGATAAATATGAGAGAACAAAAAAAATCTCATAAACCATAATAATATATCTGTCCTCAGTTTAAACTAACACATTATTTTTACCTTTGGGGTTTTTGTTTAAGAGAGAGTGTATGGACCTGGGTACTATGTTGGAAAACATTATGTCACATGACCATTCAGACTAGATCTAAGGAAACATAGTATAAGCCTCAGAAGATCTCCAAGTATCAGATGAAGGGGCATCTGTTGGGGGAGAAACTTCAAAATGTTTCCAGTCAGGAGTTTTCAAAGGACAGAATAAATATTCTTTTTTGCCAGTATGACCAATATACACTGCTATGAAATGACAACAAGGACAATCTCTATTTCATCCATTACCTCAATAATTAACTTATTCAGCTCCTACACTATTTGAAGCACTTGCGATGGGTGCTAGAAATGATACAAAGCTTCTTTTTTTTTTTAAACCCTTTAGAAAATCCCAAGGAAGAATGATAGAGGGAGTAACTCTGATCAAGATGCATTGTACACATAACTGGACACATTAAACTGAAACCCTCTGATATATCTGAAATTTGAAGGTAATAAAAAATTAAAAGAAAAATGAATTTTAATCTCAACAAAACCTCAAGAAATTCTAATAAAGATGAAATCACATTCAATGAGAAGAAATCTCAATATGTAATTGATACATGGGTTTGAAAAAGTCAGTATTCATGAAAACATTAAACAAGTCATATAAAAAATATCTAGTGACATAAGATTACACTATAGCATGCTACTTCCATCAATAGGAATACAGGCAATTCCAAATTACAGGGAGAGAGGAAAAGCTATACAAGAAAGTATGGTTCAAACACAAAGCAAGTTAAAATTTGGCATTATTTTGGGTCTTCAATGATGTATAAAATCTTGAATTGATATTTGAATATTTTCACTCGCTAAAACAGGTTTGGTGATTTCAGTGGACACACATTGCATTTGTGGGTCCAGTCACCCTATCTGGTTTACAACAAATAGTACATGGATTAACATCACTATGTCAGGCTTACAAATTTCACATTGAACTGCAGAGAAAGTGTGCTAGTCTGCCAGTGCAACCCTCAACAACATCACAGTATTTGTGTGGCTGAAAGAGAATGTCAGTTCCAATGAGAAAATATCTATAAATTAATTTTAAAGGTAAGTTTAAGAGAATAAAACTAAAAGTAAATGCTAACTACCTAAAACTAACTGGCAGTTTGAGAGGGCTAATTCCATTTTTCCTTGTTAGATGAAAAAATAAAAAATCAACACAGGCTTAAGAGAGATAATTAATCAAAGAACAAAATACAAATATAGAGAAAAGTGGTTCTCTAAGAAAAAGAGTACAGAGATGGGTATCAAAGAGTTGTTCATTTTGCATTGTAGATCTCCCTCAACTCTTCAAATTTCTTTTTTTTTTTTGGGGGGGGGTGTCCAGTCATGGGGCCTGAACTCTGGGCCTGGGCGCTGCCCCTCAGCTCTTCAGCTCAAGGCTAGCACTCTACCACTTGAGCCACAGCGCCACTTCCGGCTTTTTTCTTATGTGGTGCTGAGGAATCGAACCCAGGGCCTCAGGCATGCAAGGCAAGCGCTCTACCACTGAGCCACCTTCCCAGCCCATCTTCAAATTTCTCTCTTTCTCTCTCTCTCTCTCTCTCTATGTGTGTGTGTATATATATATATATATATATATATATATATATATATATATAATTTGTAAGGTAATAAAACCATAAAAAGGACATTACATGAAAAAATACAGGACATACTAAGTTTTAGAAAAAAAGTATAAAACAATGAACAGGACATTCCATGAAAAATACATGACATACTTTGTTTTAAAAGTACAATGGTAATATGTGTAATAAAGTACTGTTGACATTCTGTTTTAAAGAATGCCAGTACCATATATGTACATATATTAAGAGAACAGCTAGAACATCTATAGTCCAAAAATCCAAACACTAAAATGCTCTCTAAGCTGTATTTTCTATTTTCAAAAGAGTTTTATTGAGAACTAGTTCACATACTATACAATTAACTCACTTAAAAACATACAATTCAGTTGAGTGGTGACTGAACCTGTAATCCTGGCCACCTGGGAAGTAGGAGGATAATGTTTCAAGGCCAGCCCAGGGGAAAAAAAGCTAGTGAGACTTGTGCATCCCCTCCCTGACCCCCTCCCTCAATCTCAGCAAATAATGCTGGTCATCCCAGTTATAAAGTTATAAGGGAAGCATAAAGTAGGAGGATCACAGTCTAGGCCAACACAGGCTAAAAGCAAGACCCTGCCTGAAAAATAGCTAAAGCAAAAGGGCTGGAAGTGTGACTCAAGTGGAAGAGCACCTATCTGTCAAACATGAAACCCCAGTTCTGCGGGGTAAAAGCATATGTATGTATGTGTGTGTGTATAACTCAATATATTTTAGTATGTCCACAACATAATATTATGTAACCATTTACCATAACAAACTTTAAAACATGTTCATATACTTAAAAGGATCCCTGTATTCAACAGCCGTCAATATTCTTTGTTGTTGTTGTTGTTTGGAATCAGGATATACTAGACCCAAACTCCTGATCCTCCTGCTTCATTCAGCCTCATGAGTGTTGGACTTACAGGTGTACATGATTATACCCAGCATCCCCATCAATAGTTTTTTTTTTTTTCTAGAAAAAAAAAATACAAGTGTTAGAATGAGAGGACTATTTCCTGACAGTCTTGTAATGGGGAGTAAAGAAAATACATCAAATTTTCTAGCACAGTACCTGGCCCTCAGCAGACACTCATCACATGCATGTTAGATAAGCTCAAGACATAAATGACATACAAATGAGCAAAAATGAGCCAAAAGCCCGGATATGATCAGAAAGTGTAAGAGAGAAGTAAATCCTCTCAAGTTCTCAGGAACTCCAGTCCTCACAGCACATTCCACAAGTCATGCTTCTTCCCGCCCCCCCCCCCCACCATGAGCTCTTTAAAAAAAAAGAAAAAAGAAAAGAAAGGGAAACAAAGGTAATAAGCCTATTTGAGCACACATTTTAGAAAGTTCCAGAAGGGGAGATATATCCTCACCCCTGCAAAAATCCAAGCAGCAAGAAGCACATTTTGCAGTTCCTGAGGAGTCTTAAGAACACCACAAGTTCATATCGGACAAGCAGTTGAAACTCTCCTGTCATGTTTCCACTTTTCAAAGTGAAAATAAACATGACAGGTGCTCATTTGGCTGTTCAAGCACTTTCCACTTAAATGGCAATTCCTCAAGCTTACAGGCTGCAGCCTGAAGTCATAATTTATTACTGCTTCTCTTATTCCCTTGCCTCGGCAGAAAGCAGAATGTAGCACCTACGTCTCAAGACCCCATGAGAGGTAATAAAGTATAATTATTTTGAATTTATGATTAAGCCATAAATTACATGTACTTTTTACTTCTGGTCATTCAGCGGTTTGGGGAGGAAAGGAATGGGGTCAGAGGAAAGCATAACAAAAGCCTTTTACTTTGAATAAAATGTCTAAATCAAATCAGGGCAGGGCTGAGGGACACCTGGAGGATTTACAAAGATACCACAGTCTCCAGTTTAAGTCCCAAGGGAGAATCCTGTCAGGAGACTTGAAACTCCAAACAGGCCTCAGTTCTTCCTGCCCACAGGGCTACAGCCTCTGACCAGAGTGTCCATCTTGACTTGAAAAGTAGAAGCATAGTTTCAGTTAGACCACATCAAATGTTCCGAATGCACTGTTCTTGCTGCCTCTAAGCCATAGGTATTTAATAGAGGGTGAAAAATAATCTATGAAAACAAGTGACCAGGCTGTCTAGGTTAAGTCAGTCTCCAACAAAGTAAGAATGGTTACCACAGAGTCTGATCCCACCTGAGACAGCCGTTAACTCTTTTCACCCTCAAGAACCAATTGATGAGATTTCCCCTTCTTGTAGTTTCTTTATGTGGCTATGACATATACCTACAGTGCCATGAGGTGCAAAGCTGCCAGCACTCAGGACAAGAAGCAGGATAAGAGGATGACACTTAGCACTCTCCTACCACCTCCACGCCTCAGAGCTTCTCCAAGATGCCAGGGTCCAGGGCCCAATCTTTGTACTAAGTTTGACTTACAAATGCAGCTTACCACGCACAGCACAACCATCTTCTTATTTTGACTCCCAGTATCAGAAGCATCCTAAAGCACTCATTTTTACAAAGGAGGCAAAAACTGCAGGAGTTGTTAATGATCTCAGAATTTCTGTCTACACATTATGTGTATACAATCTGTCTACAATGCACAAAATACAAAACCTATTGTTCATGGATGACACAGAAGTCATCCATATATAATGCAGAGAGGCTGGTCCTGGTCACCTGACAGAAAACCCTACCACCTTTTTAATACTCTGGGAGGTAGCAAAACAAACCAGAAATGCTATGCATTTCCATTTCTACTGTTTTGTCTTGTTATGTGTTTCTGTGTTGACAGTGTAATTTTTACTTGGCAACTGAAGCTTTCAACTGATTGTTATACAAACAATAGATATTTGAAAGTGAGATTTCGTGTGGCTTAAAGAAGTAAAAGCAAAGATACCAGAGACAATAGCTATAAATAATGACATGTTCAAAATAATAATAATAATAAATTAGGAGGGACTAGTGGGGTTTGCCCCAAATGTTTACCTACCACTCACCTTTGTCCTGAAACACCCACCTCCACACCCAGCTCCTAGTTAATGAACATAAAGTGGTTGATGTCCCTTGAACTGTATAATCTGTTCCACAAAAAGCAAACCAGTTTGGCTCCGAGCTACTCTTAAGTCTCTTAACTCCCTGGCTACATGTAGTCTATAGAAACCATCTGTGGTGAAGTAAATCATCTAACCCTGAGAAAGACCAGAGTGGGTTTTGTTTCTTTAAGTGTGTTTTGAAGTCCTAGTTGGAAAATTAGTGAAAATTGTAAATCTGTTTGCAAATCTGGTCATGTCTAACTCTGAGATTAGGGCAAAGATTCCAATTTAAAAGTAAAACCGTGACAACCCCAGCTAAGCGTGTCCTCGGGCACTGCCAGCAGGGCCTTCACTTACTTCCACGGGCAGTGGATTTATTACAGGCACCCGACACGTTCCCCATCACACACCCCTGGAGAATTTACTTGAGACAGCGGGGTTCAGTCTGCACTTCCTCTGCAGACCAATATATTATTATAAATTGAGCTAAACTGTTTCCTTTTCATAAGTGCTATGAAGTTCAGATTTCAGATAGCAGTACAAGCTCAGGTCCCTCTACAGGTTCTTTGCTATTTGTGTTTTAAAAAGGAAACAGAAAAGTTGGCATTAAATAATGGTTGCTTTATTTTTGTTTGTTTATTTTTATTTCCAATAGGACTTGCAAGAAGATTTATCTCAGAAATCAAATATGACATCTTCATAAGAAAATGTATTCTAAAAGTAGACTTTGGGTATGGATTATGCTATTCCTGACACAGTTCAGCTGGAAATCATGGAAAGCAGGAGTGGATTTTATATCTGCACAACAACATCTAAAAAATAACAACACTAATTTCTGCTTCTAACCTATCATGCATAGAAAATGCTGTGTACTCTTAAAAATGTATATTCCTTGTAACAGATAAATCAAAAGGATAATGTAATTAAAATTTTCATAGCTAATCTGGATCTTAAATTGTGAAAAAAATTTAAAAAATGGAGAAAATAAGCAAACAAAACACTGTCATATTTCATCCCTTCATGAAAAAACCATTAGGTGAGGCAGGAGCATCCTGCGAAGAGGGAGAGGGCAGACACAAAAACCCCAGAGCAGGGGTCAGTAGGTAGGCCACCACATGGGGGAGGGTGGCTGATGTGGGGTGTCATGGAAGAAAATGACAAGTCCTGATATGTGCTTCATACTAGTTGTAAAACCATGGGTAGGTACACCAGCTGAACCTCCTTCTCTCCTTTTCAAGAATAATTGCTTGTTTCTCAGGGTTACTGAGCAGAGCAATACACTCCTTGACTGGTTGTTGGTCCCCAATAAATATGGTTGATACTCATATTGCTACTACACTTTTTGATATATTCATGCACGAAAACAGACTCAAAGAGTATTTTACATTCTTTCATTTTATATTCTGCAGTTCCTTTTCTCTATAATGAATATATACTACTTTTTAATCCAAAGAAAACACATGTTAGTAAATATACCCACTATAAACTTGGGCTTTTATAATGCATATCTATCAGTTTCATATACAGGGAAAACAAAAAAGGTATTTTAAAAGGCATCATTCTGCCTTTCATCTGTTAAAGATGAAAATTACCAATAAAAATTCCTAAGCAAAGTATCCAAAAGAAAGCAATTCATTGGCTGAAGTTGATTACCATTTAGACTGAAGACAAATATCCAAATTTGTGTGGAGCATTTAAAAATAAGATAACAATTTAATTACTTGAAAAGGGCACTCATTTCAGAAGAGCAACAGAAACTAAGTTCCTGAGGTCAAGCAGGAGAGATGGAGATTAGAGATGACCTTAACACTAAAAGCATTTGGACAGAGGTTTCAGTGTGTTGGAACCTAGTTGAAATGGTCCCATTCATAGTAGACAAAGCACAGTGCATGGAACCTTGCAACTCATTCTGGACCCTGTTCTACCTCATACTAATGGAGTGATCTTGGGTAAACAAACTAGTTAAGAAATGAACAATCTGTTCTTTTGAAGGGTGTTTGAAGATAAGCTTGCTTAAAAGAAACTTGTTTGTAAACTGTAAAGTGACACCCAAACGAGAAATAAGAGAGTATGACTAGGTTTCAACCAATGCAGGAATCCTGACCACGTGAGAAGAATGTGCTGGTAAAGGGATACAGTACTAAGTACCATTAGATCACACTGGATCAAAGTCTCTGTATCCTGACCTTCCAGTTTACCTATAGTCATTAAAGAGAAAGTTTCAGATTGGTCCCAATACACATGTAAAACTTCTCTGCGTGTTTCTTATCTCTCTTTTTAACAAAGAACAGAACTCAGAATAAAAATTACTATTCCAGCAAAGAAAATAAACACACACATAATTTTTAGTTTCTCTATATTTATATTTACATTATACTTCCAGCTGTGCCAAGTGATAATGTTTTTCTACTTAAAATTATACAAAATCTCCTTTAAAATAATTTTTTTCAACAAGTATACAGGTTGACCCATTGTGACAGTGAGATGTACAAGACACTATTTTGAAAACAAACTTTACAACTTGGGGAGGAAGAAGAATTGGAGAAGTGGGGAAGGAGGGGTAGTAGTAGAAAAACAAAGGGGGGGGGGTAACAATGCTCAATAGGAAACGTACTTATTACCTAATTCATGTAACGGTAACCCCTCTGTACAGTATCTTTACAATAAAAAAATATATATATTAAATAAAAAATAATAATTTTTTCAGTCAAAAAGAGTAAGTTTATTTCAAGACAAATAGGAAGTAATAGAGTTAGGAGGCATAAGCTACTTCCACTATAGGTAGTATGGTAAAAGCTTAGAAACTGATGTGTATGGAACTGAAATTTGGAAAATACTGAAGAGATATTCCATACTCTGAATTTTTAGAAACCAAGGAGCAAGATTTACACACTTCTAATAAATCCCTTAAAACCTTACATAGTACCTGGAGTATAGTGAACTGGGCAAATACCAAATTAAGTGGAATTAATTCTTACCATAAACACTGGGCTTGAGCCCTGGTTCTTCTTGGCTCTAAAACCAACATACCAATATATTTCCCTAGGCAGATAGGAGATAAATCTTGAATAGTCAGAAGCCAGGGCCAAGGAGAAAATAAGCCTGAGCAGCTTTGTAATTAAAAGACAGATAAGTGTTCACATAGTGTGCGTGCACTACAAAATAAGTACAGCTCTTAAACACACACACACACACACACACACACACACACACACACATTTAGAACACAGAAGCAAGAAAACGTTCAAGTGGTTAGGCTTAACCACAGCTGAAATATCACTTCCTAAAGAACTAAATGAAGTAGAGAGAAAGTCCCTGTGGTAAGACCAACAGCTTCTGAGTAGAAAGTCACTTCAAAACTAGAAGACAAGGCTGGGAATGTGGCTTAGTTGTAGAGTGTTTAGCATGCATGAAACCCTGGGTTCAATTCCTCAGTACCACATGAACAGAAAAGGCTGGAAGTGGCACTATGTCTCAAATGGTAGAGTGCTAGCCTTGAGCAAAAGAAGCTCAGGGACAGTGCCTGGATCCTGAATTCAAGCGCCAGCACTGGGAAAAACTGTAAAAATAAAATAAATAAAACTAGAAGACAACTTTCTCACTACCAAAACCATGAACAAAAGTGTTTTTAAATTGCTTTGGATAATTTAATAACTCTAGCGAAGAACCCTGAACATAGTCTGTTAGCACATCAGAGCTTCTGTGCTCTCAGTTTTTTGTTTTCTTTAGAGACCCTACTTGCCTAGAATTTGTACAGTTTGGGTTTGTTTCTCAGTACTATATGAATACAAAAATAAAAATTCAGCAATATCTTTCTGGGTGCCAACAACTCATACCTTATAATCCTGAGGGTGGGGAGGAGTGCAAAACCTGAGGGGGTAAACCCTGAATTCAGGACCCAGGACAAACAGAAGTAAAAAATAAGAATAAAAATTCAGCAGTATCTTATAAAACAAAAACAAAAATTAATATCTACCTATGTGTTCTCACAAAAAAGTTTCACTATTCAAAAGTTTATTTCAAAAGACATATTCAAAATATGTGACAGTAATCTTAAACTCAAACATAGAGAACACGAGAACAATAATAGAATTTTGATTCTCAACATTACCAAGCATAAAATAGCAGTCTCCTTGGTGAAGGGGTATTGCCAAACCAGGTGTCTCTATATCCCATGAAATTTTAAAACCAACGTGCCAAGTATCAGGATCTCTGCCTTCAAGATTAGACTCATCCTCACTTTCTTCTTCAGAATCTGTAGAGAATAAAATAATCAGAAAAGAAATGTTAAATCTGAACTTCTGGGTTTTACAATTGTTATCTTAATTGTTTAACATATGTTAAGTGAAGAATTTCCTTTTAATGACATATTTATGTCATACTAGAATATGTTTAACATGATATTTTGTCAAAGAACTTTAAACAAAATAATGAGCAACTGAACATGGATACTAAGGAAGATAAAGGTTTATTTTGGCTGGGATAATAGTGGCACACCTATAATCATAGTTCTCAGGAGGCAGGAGGAGCTAGAATTCAAGGCCAGATTGAGCTACATAGCCTGTATCAAAACCTTGTATCAAAAAACAAAAATGTTTAAGACAGTATTATCAATCTAGGAAAAAAGAGAAGAGCTAAACGAAGCATAAATTAAAGTTATCAAAGAATTCTCTCAAGAAAACAAAAGCCCAGAGAAATTAAAAGAACTCAACTACTAAACAATTAAGAATTGGGTAATTTCTTTAAAATAAGAATATAGGAAAAAGAAAGTTTGTACATTCATTCATGGAAATCACTATGTATCAAAAGTACAAAAGAAACACATACACATACCAATCTCAAATCTGAAAAAGGAATAAAAATTTCTAAACATAAGAAAATAGTAGTAATATCCCATGATCAAGTAGAACTTTTTTTTTTTTTTTGGTCAGTATGGGGTCTGAACTCTGGGCCTAGACTCTGTCCCTCAGCTCTTCAGCTCAAGGCTAGCGCTCTACCACTTGAGCCACGGCGCCACTTCTGGCTTTTTCTGCTTATGTGGTGCTAAGGAATCGAACCCAGGGCCTCATGTATTCAAGGTAAGCACTCTACCACCAAGCCACCTTCCCAGCCCCCAAAAACTTATTCTTAAAATCAATGAAATTCACAGATCAAAGCAAAAACTAAAATTATGAGTCATCACAGTGGTAACACAAAAATAACTGAAAAAATACAGTTCCTTTCATTCTTACATTTCCCTTTCCTTTCCTTTCAGCTAAATAGAAAAAGGTGACTACTTTCTCTACATGACAAAATATAGATCTGCCTCAGCCCAAAGCTCATATTTCAGTAGGGAAACAGCAGGAACCTTGTCAAAGCTAAGAAACAGAGAGGGAGAAAACAAAGAAGAAGAAACAGAAAAGGAGGTCTAACATCACAAGACTTAGCATCATTCTAGAAGAGATGGTCAACACAAAGGTGCCCTCTGGAGTAGCCTAACAGAGCAAATAAAGACAAAATGAGAGACATGAACAAACACTGGTCCTATATTTCAGTGCCCTCACTTAAACGCAAGCACTGCAGTATAGTCATTACTGATGTGTTAACTGAGATAGCTATTAAGTGACTAAAGGGCAGATTTGTATACAGCCTGCATTAACAGCAGACCAAGGGATGACCATGTCCTGGGTGAGATGGAGGAAGATGACATGAAGATTTCATCATGCTACCCAAAGAAGTGGCATACAATTGAAAACTCATGACCTGTTTATATACTGAATATTTTCATTTAAGAGTTTCAGACTATAGTTAACCATAGGGAAATGAAACTGCAGAGATGAAGAGAGTACTGTATAAATGGAGATAAAAACAAGAATCATCAGAGCATGTTTATCTTAATACATAAAGAGCTCTTATACATTGATAGGACACAGGATCTCTAATTATGAACATCTTACTCTACATGTAACCACACACAAAGGCCAAAAGCTGTCAGAGATGGAAAGAATGAGAAACAACAAAAAGAAACTCTTCTCTCTGCCCATTCGTATTACTTTGCACAAAATATAGTGAAAAACAACAGACCAGAAACTGTAAGTTCATAGTCTCTGCATAGGAGGAATGCAGATGCTGCTAGATGGCTTTTAAGGACATATCCAACGTTGGATATTCTTCAATTCCTTAAATTTAAATCTAAAATCTAATACCATCATAGTAGCAGAATCCTACTCTGGTACATAGTTTCTTTCCTTTCTAACACATGTTTTCTCCTATAATTTTTAATTGAGTATCTCTTGATTAGATGTCTTTAGAATACACACAGCAAGTTTAAGGCCACTTCCTAAGTAAAACCAAAAATATTTGTAAAGAGATTCCTCTGAAAGAGGATGCTAAACATCTTCCATATCAGGGAAGATGCTAAATTGTTGGTTGTGGGTCATTTTGTTTTGTTTTTTTGAACACTGGTAAAGAATTTCCAGGTGCCCTAGTGCAGAAGTATCTCCAAGCTGAAGTGTTTGGTCAATGAGTGTTGTCTGCCACAAACACTAGAAGAGTTGGCAGTGGCAGCACCAACAGTACACTGGTATTATTCATGTCTGAAGGCATTCACTGGCACTTGTTTTTCTTACAGAATGCACAGTTATGCTTGCAAAACAATGAAATCTGCTGAACTAGAACTTGTGAACCACAACCTCACCTATACTGTATACACTTAACAAATCTAAATTAGTTAACAACTGTGCAAGGCATTTTGTATAAAAATCCAAATTCCCAGCTATTCTTGAATTACAAGCTCTGGTATTTCTGAATCAGATCTATTGGTAGGAAGTGGCTGCCCCTTTTCAACAAAGTGTATGTTCTCTGCTAGTAATAACATCCAGGCAACCCCTTCACTCACTTGTAGTACCTTCCTACATGCTACAAGAGAGCTAGTGAACCTTGCCCTGGAGCCAGGACATAAAGCAAGATGTTCATAGGCAAAACAGATCCATTGACCTGCTTTATAAGTAAGAATTATCTAAATCACAATCATGCCCTTCATTTACATGCTGTCCATGGCTACATCACACATAACAGGAGTCAGTAGTAAGACGGAGACTACAAGACATACAAAGCTGAAATTATTTATCACTTGACCCTTTTCAGAAAATGATTGCTGCTCTCTCCTTTAGTTTTGATATACAATAACATTATATGCAGTAGTGAGAAAAGTCAAGTACATATAACAAAGATGTTGAGGATGCATAAAATAGTGATGATGTAACATCACTACCACCTAATAATGTAACATGAATAATAGGAGCATACAAACTACAAAATAATGATAAATTATTTGATAACCAGATTGAGTCAGCAAAAGAATACTGACATGAGAATACAAAAATCATGTATTTGTATCTGTCAAACCTAAAATCTTCAGGGAGCCTTCAATCCAATGTGGCCTCCTAACGGCAAGAGACAACAATTAGCAAACAAAAAATGAATACAACTTTTTAGTGTACTTCCTTCGAAAAACAAAGTCAAAGCCCAACAAAAGCACCAGAAATGTGTACCTACAAAGAGGGGAGAGCAAAAGAAGAGGGGGAGACAAAGGGGCAAAGGGGGAGAATGTAGTCAGGAATCCATTTTACATACAGCAAAATTAAGAAAAGTTAGGGGAGGAATGGGTCAAAGAGGGGGGTAAGAAAATTGAAAGAGATCACATTGATCAAGATGCATTGTATTCATAAATTGCTTTGTTTAATGACAACTCTTTTTTACAACTTTTTAAAGATAATTTTTGAAAGTTCTTTTTAACGTGCCCCTCTCCGGTTCAAATCATCTATTATATAACCTTAAGGAAAAATCCTTTTAAGCTACAAAGACAATGATTTTGAGGCATTTTTTTAAAAGCACTGAGAATGGACACCTTAAGAAGAGGTCACTTTTACAGTCTAACAGTCCTGCTGACCACTTTCCCTTCCAACTTTCATCCCAGCACTTTTCTCAATATGGCACCAATAAAGTCTGGAGCGACAATCAGAGACAGCAATTGCAATCAGTGTTTCCTGGTGTCTCCCATAAATCTAGCACCACTGAAATGAGCTCATTAAAATGATATTTTGTTGAGGATTCTTCCCCCTGGGCTGTGGAGGGAGGAGAGAAGTTGTATGTCTGATAAATTTTTTATTGCTTAAGTATAGTGTTGCTCACTTCTCAGTGAAGTCAACTCGTAATTATCCATAGGAACTACAACTGATTACTTTGCCCCATGTGATTTTGGAAACAAGCAGAAGCAATGGGTTCCTACTTGCCTTGAAGCTTCAGTAAAAGTGAAAGGATTTAAAGTACCTTCCTGTGCTTGTTGTATTTCCCATTCCCACTAATCAAATTGTTAAAGCAGCAAATGACAAAATACAAAATAATGCTGAATATAAAATGTCCAAACTTACTCCCAAAACTAACTAGCTTGAGTTTTTATGCACAGTAGTTTTTGATGGCAAATATAATTCCATTTAATTAAGAACAAATGCCATTAAATACTCTGTTTACATTTTTAAAGCTATATGCTACCACAGTTTTACAAGGAAAAACAGACAGAAGACTCTTTGTAACAGGAAAGATTACAATAGCAACCAAATAAAATATATTATAAAAATGTGCCCTATTTAATAACACACACAATTAATGTTATATGACAGTAATTTTTTTCATATGTAAGAATATATTTATCATCACCACAGGTTAAATACAGGTCCATTTCTTAGCCTTCATTCCTAATTGCTTTAGCCATGAGCTAAGAAATCATTGTTCCACCATGTAATTTTCTTCTCTATTCCCTTCCCCACCCTATCCTTTCTAAGAGAATACTTGGTTTTGAACTCAGAACCTCAAGCTAACTGGTCTGGCACTCTCTTACTTGAGCCATGTCTCAAGCCCTGCTTTTTGCTGGTTATTTTGGAGATGAAGTCTCTCTTTTTTTTCTTTCTTTCTTTTTTTTTTGTCGGTCATGGGGCCTGAACTCTGGGCCTGGGCACTGTTCCTCAGCTCTTCAGCTCAAGGCTAGTGCTCTACCACTTGAGCCACAGCACCACTTCCAGCTTTTTCTGCTTATGTGGTGCTGAGGAATCGAACCCAGGGTCTCATGCATGAAAGGCAAGTACTCTACCACTGAGCCACCTTTCCAGCCCTGGAGATGAAGTCTCAAAGACTTTTCTGTCTGGGCTGCCTTCAAATGAAGATTTTATGGATCATAACCTTCTGATTAGCTAGGACTAGAAGCCTGAGCTACAAATACCCAGCTTGCTTATTGTCTTGAGCTCACACTTTGAGGGGCTAAAGCAGAAGGTCCTATCCATGTTACAGATCTGAGGCAGGAAAAAACCAAAAATTAAAGATGATCAGCTGGTAAAGGGAGCCTAGTGATGGTGTTTTCTCTAGCCTGTGTTGATGTGTGGCATTCCAGGATGGAGTTTTTAAAACTGGAGGGAGGGAGACAGAAGGTAAACGACAAAGGTGAGAGGTTGAAAAGATATATCCTAAATGGGAAATGGCATGTAGTGTGTAAGAACAATGTACATATGTGGCAAAGGAACTGGGACATGTAAAATGAGTTTGGGGGGAAGGAGTAAATGATAAAAGAGGAGAGACTGATCAAGAAGCACTGGACACTTCAGTGGACATGTTAAACTGTAACGTCCATGTGCAACCATTTAAAGTTTAGAAAATTTATGAAAAGCACAGACAGAAGAAGTATGATTAAAAGAAAGAGAATGATCAATTCTCAGTCACAAAAGTGGCACATGAATGACATTGACTTGCAAGACAAAAGGCTGCAGTGGAAGAGAAAGCAGAACACAAAAGGTTCTGTAAACACAGTGAAGAATCTAGTCTTACACTGGGGGCCTATGAGAGACACTAAGGAATTTTTCAGAGGTCAGATCTGTTTTTCAGAATAACCAACTCTTGAAGGTACAGGCAGACACAGTACACTTTTTTCTGGTCAGGTTCCCAGTGTAATTACAAAAGGGAGCTGTATAAGCCAGACAAGGTTTAGGAAACAACTCGAAGGACCATACATATTGCTAGGAAAGAAAAGCTAGCTAGAAAAGAGCCTCCTTGCCAGAGTTCTACAGTTTAGAGAGGTTTTGTTTAATTGTTGGGAGAAAGAGTCAGCTGCTGCTGACACAGCATACACTCCTTTCCCAGCCACTGAGGAATGAATGGTCTGAAGAAATGGAGAATTTCGAAGAGTTTTGAAGGGAGAAACTAATCAATCCCAGCTCTGAATCTATAATAAGAAGCTGCTCTCAGGTGCCTGGAAACAAGCAACTCAGGACAAACGAAGTCTCCTGACAGAGTTAAGTTGTAAAATTAATTATAAGTTTTCTGGGATTTCAGGCAAAATACTGCAAAGTCTTTATGGAGAAATCTAAAGCCCTTCAACATGATGTCTGGCTCTGTCAGCTTTCACATTAAGCATTTGGAAAAAAAAATTTTAAGATAAAAATATTCACATACATAGTAGAACCTCATTACATCACATTTCATGGATTTACGGGTAAAAGAAATTGGGAAAGGGAAAGAAAAATTGCTTTGGGGGCCCTTCAAAATCATATTATCTGAAGTAAAATATAAAATAAGGAAAGGAAGTAGAGACATTTCTCAAAAACTGTATTTTCCAAACCAGAGCTTAAAACCATAGAGGCTGCAAAACCCTGAACAACCTAGAGGTACAAAGATGGTCATGGAGACTTACTGGACACTTTCACAGTGTAAATAGGAGAGAAGACCAGAACCAAACTGATTTGATCAAAATATGATAATTATTTGTTCATCCAATTTCAGGTAAAACTACATACAGCATTCAAAGCCACATCTAAGAACAAGTTCTTTTCATTGCTATCCTTGAATACTTAACCTTTAAAATTAAACCTGGCTAGATCCATCTATGAAAAGACTCTTAAAACTGAACATTGAACAGACAGCAATAGAAGTCAACAGTTACTGGGTAATAGTCACTTTGTAGCCGGGCGCCGGTGGCTCACGCCTGTAATCCTAGCTACTCAGGAGGCTGAGATCTGAGAATCGCGGTTCAAAGCCAGCCCGGGCAGGAAATATCGTGAGACTCCTATCTCCAATAAACCACTAGAAAACCGGAAGTGGTGCTGTGGCTCAAGCAGTAGAGCACTCGCCTTGAGCTGAAGAGCTGAGGGACAGCGCTCAGGCCCAGAGTTCAAGCCCCATGACCGACAAAAAAAAAAAAATAGTCACTTTGTAGACCAACAGCACAAAATACTCAACAACAACAAATATTTTCTATTGCATACATAGATATTATTATAGGTATATCACTGTGATATTATACAACATCTAACAAAGTGACATAAAGAAGAAAACTAAGAACTCAACATAAAATACAGTGTTAATACAATGTCCTCCAATTTCTGAAAAAAATATTTTATTATTAAGATTTCCATACCCATGTATGTACATGTCAAGATAAAATAAAGATAAAGACATTTGAAATCTCAAAAGAGTGTTTGGAGAGGCCAGGCATGTTCTTTATACCTGCACTCTTAGCTACTCAAAAGTTAGAAATAGTAGTACTGTGGTTCCAGGCCAACCTGGACAAAAAGTTAGTATACCTTATCTCCAAAACAAGCGAGGCATGGTGACTCGCAACGCTGGTCCCAACTATTCTGAAGGCAGAATTAGGAGGATTACAGTCTGAGATCAGCTGTACAAAAATACAAGACATCATATTAAACACAAACTCAAGGACTGAGGACATGGTTTAATCCTCAGGACCCTCTCACTTACCACCCAAGCAAATGAACAAACAAACACATGCTTGAAGAATATCCTCCAATGACAGCAGGCTTGCAGTCTGAAATCCAGAAATCCTGCAAGCCCCATTCAGAAGACAGCATTTGAGCAAGGATAAAAAGGAATGCGTCACTTGGAAATTAATGTGAAAACAGTCTAGTGGAGAAAACATGGAGTGCAAATGTGCTCCATGGAACATGATAAGGATGTTTCAGAAACAGTAAGTGTAGATGGAATAGAGAGAGAAGGGAAAAGTAGCAGCAGTGAAAGCAGAGAGGTAAGAGTATGGAGGGCAGATTATTGGGTTGTCCTATTGCAATACACAGAATTGGGGGTAAAACTGGGAGCTATTGCAGAATGCTGAGTGGAAAGGAAGTAGTACTCATGTTAATCCAGACAATGGACCAGGAGAGCAGTACAGTCCTAATACTTTTCACAAAGTGAGACGAGGGGGGGAGGGAAAGGGAGAGGGGGGAGGAAAGAAAGAAAGAAAGGAAAGAGAGAGAGAGAAGGGAGGAAGGAAGGAAGGAAGGAAGGGAGGGAGGGAAGGAGGGAGGGAGGAAGGGAGGGAGGGAGGGAGGAAAAAAGAGAAACAAGGAAGAGGAAAGGGAAGAAGAGGGGGAAACAAGAGGAAAGAAAAGACAAAAGCCCCTTCTTCACAGCCTGCAAGAAAAGAAGACCAGCAGTGACATCTCTGTTGTCAAGAAAAGGCTAAGTAAACAGAGGGGCTGAACTCCCTTCTTCTCTCAATAGCTTATTCAGATATAATTGGCATACAAACAGGTACATATATTGTTAAGTCTTAGCACACCTGTGAAATTATCCCCACAGTCAAGGTGTTTGACACATCTTGATGCCAAGATTTCCCTGGACTTCTTTGTAAGCCCTACTTCCTGTCCTCAGGCAACCAATGATCAGCTTTTTGTCATTAGGGTTCCTTTTCGCTGACATGCTTGCCAGCTTTTTGTCATTATACTAGTTGTCATTTTCTGGACTTTTATACAAATGAAATCAAATACATACTCTGTGTATCTAATTATGTTCTGGCCTTTTTCACTTAGCATAATTATTTTTAGATTTTTCCATATTGTGCACCCTGATAGTTATACCCCAGCATTTTACTTTCTCTTTTATGGTGATAAAATATATACATATAAAATTTACTATTACAATCATCTCTAAGTGTTTAGTTCAGTGGTATAACATATTCACATTGTTGTGAAACTCAATAATATCCATCTCCACAATAATTTCATTATCCCACACAGAACCTCAGTATTCATTAAACAATGCCAGCCTCTCTCCCTTTCTCACTCCATATAAGCACTGTCCTACTTTCTGCTTTTATTTATTTGACTACTCTACTTTGGTACCTCATATATGCAGAATCACACAATTATCCAGCTTACTTTACTGAGCATACTGCCTTTAGGACTTGTCCATGTTATTGCATGTATCTGAATCTCATTCCTTTTTAAAGGTAAATACTATTTCACTATTTGTATATACGACATTTTATGTATGTTTGCATGGTGTACATATATATATATATATATATATATATGAGTGTGAAGCTCATTGTGGCTTTGATATACATTTCCCTGGTGATTAAATGATGTTGAGCATATTTTCATATCCTTATTGCCTATTTGTGTATCTTCTTTCAAGAAGTGCCTAATCAAGTTTTTTTGTACATAACTGAATTGGATTTTTAAGAGTTCTGTATTTACTCTAAAAAATAGCTATTTTCTCCAAGAATGATTAGTGAAGTAAGTCAAGCCAAGAAAGACAAAGGATACATGTTTTCTCTCATGTGTGCAAGTTAGAATTAATTTATAAATGTACAAGTAAACACATACAAAGTTGCATGCAAATGCACACAAATATACTAGTCAAAACATGGTATTTATAGGCAAGAATTCAAGTGATATAATTCTTTAGAAAAACTCATGGTCCAACAAAATGAGTACCAAGAAACTGGCAGTTGAAAGGTGTGGGGGTAGGCCAAGGGAAGGGGTTAGATAAATGAAGAGAGAAAGAAACTAAGAAAATTGAGGGGAAGGGTTGGGTTAGGAAGAATGGAGAATGATGAAAAAGGTAACATAAATCAAGATGCATTATATTCATAAATTGCTTTGTTGAATGGTAACTTCTTTGTACAACTACTGAAAGATAAGAAAAACATAAATATAATTTTTAAACGAATAGTTTCCCAGGGAGTTTTTTTTAAGTACCTTGAAGAACCCTATGAGTTTTACAGTGCAGTAGTAAGAGCTCTTAAAAATAGCTGACAAAAACACAGACCAAATTAGATCTTAAGTCAGGGATGCTGAGAGGCAAAGAAAAACATTAAATGTCACTTTTGAAAATTATGATGCTCTAAAAATAAAAAATAAGGATGCTCCAAAACCCCTAGCCCAAATTATAATACAGTTTCACATGGTCACAATGATGACCTAAGAAATATAAGAGCTGTTCATTTCAAAGTGAAGTCAAGAATATGGAACAAGTTTCCTTCTTTAGAGGATTCAGCTTTTCCCAAATCAGAAACCTGGATGGGAATCCTAGGATTCTAAAACAACAACAACAACAACAACAACAAATTACTATAAAGTCCCTACTTTGCAGGTTATCATACACTCAATGGGAAACATGGATTGGACTCTCTTCCTTCTACAAGTCTCCTTGTCCCTTCATAGGAGACCAAAAAATAATGGAGATACTCTGTAATATTAAAATACTACTTTGAAACCTTAATAATTACTTTTTCTACAAACACAATGTCACAATGTCCAAACAATGGAACAAAAATACAAACCAATAGTTATTGTCTAGGTGACACTTTTGAAGATGTTCCAAACAACAAGATTTGGGCCATATTAAACAATGGGCCTTTCTTTAAGGCCTTCCCTGCTAAAATTCTTTTTATACAGCTAGGAGTAACAGCCAATTGCCAGTAAAGCTGGAAATGGAAAATCAAATACTTTGCCTATTTACATATGGCTCCCTGAAGCCATTCCTGATTAAAAATTCCACCATTTCAATCTTCCTTCTAGAGATATCTATTAACTAGAAATGCATATGAAAGCCAATGAATTTAGTATATAATTACACGTATCCTATACAAATTACTTCTCAATGACCTCTACTCATGAAAATAAACCAAAGAGGGATGATTGGCTCATTATAAATCTACAAGAAGATTTCCCTGGGAAAAGGTATTGAAAGCAAAGTCCTGAAGATTTTAAGCTTCAACTGAATTTAATTTCAGTAAGAAGTAATCACTTCTGAATCTGAACTCCCAATGCAGTTTATGTGAACCTCTCTAGTAGCAAGTCACACTCTTCAGCTGACATCCCTGCTCTTGTCACTAGGTAACTATGTGACCTCTGGCAAGCTACTTCCTTTCTCCCCTTGGGATACAAAAATCAGATGATTTCAAAAATCTCTTCTAGATCCAAAGTTTCATCATTTAAGAATTATAAGCCCAAGAGCACACTTTATATCATCAAGACATACAGAAGGTTTGATGTATCTCTGAATCCCCATAGTGTCTAAAATGGCTAACTGAACTTCCCTTAGTAATCACTCAATATGTTCAAGGTCATGGGAAACAATTCAGATTCTGTAGTTTCTACTCTGTGACCCTATAAAGCTGATTCAACCCCAATCAAATGGCTCTTCAAGTCAACCTTTTCCCTAGGATTACAAGACAGTTTATCCCTACCTTACTTTCTGGTGGAAAACTAAAGGTATCACTTGTCACTTGGGGGAAAAAAAAAAACTCTTAGAAAGTTGTTCTTAGAAAGATGTTTGGTTGTTTAGCACCTGAACCAAAAGCATACAATAGTCAAGAACCTTTCAATTTCATAGACTAAGCTTATCCAATCCAATCACATGAGAGTATGTGGGGGGGGGGGAACTAACAGATGTGGGGGAGAAAGGAAGCTGTCAGAGCCGGAAGGATCCCTTCGCCCTTTCAGAAAATGGATACCTTAAAACCCCAACCCACAAGGCTATAGACAGTATAGGATAGTAAATACTGGCTCCTAAGATATAATGCTTTGGAAGTTAAGACACTAAGACCCTCAGAGGTCTGAGTTTAAATCCTAGGTCTGTTAGTTACTAGCTATGTAACCATGAACAAGTTAACTATGCTTTTGTGCTTTAGTTTCTTCATTTCTTAATAAAAATAGTATTAACACAATTGTGCAGCTGGGAAGGTGGCTCAGTGGTAGAGCGCTTGCCTCGCATGCATGAGGCCCGGGGTTCGATTCCTCAGCACTACATAAGCAGAAAAAGTCGGAAGTGGCATTTGGCTCAAGTGGTAGAGTGCTAGCCTTGAGCTGAAGAGCTGAGGAACAGCATACAGGCCAAGAGTCCAGGCCCCACAACCGAGAAAAGAGAGGAGGAGAGGGGAGGAGAGGAGAGGAGAGGAGAGGAGAAATACAATTGTGCTTCCCTTCACAAGAGAAATTTCATAATTTTATAAACACATACAAAATACTATCCTAAACCTCAATGTCTTCTTAATAAGAGACAGGATATATGTTTGTGAGTATGTATATAGACATATATATGTGCCTGCTTATAACATAGCAGAGTGCTTTACAGTGACTCTCTCTCTCTCTCTCTCTCTCTCTCTCTCCAACAGTAGGTATTCAATAAGCAGGAGCTCTTAGTACTGTCATTTTTATTGGATAGAATTACAGGAATCCCAGAAGAGAACAAAACTCTTATAGATCACCTCCCATAGTTCCCCCCATGACAATTGCCAGTATGAAGATTTCTGTTTATATATTTATATAATATGTAATATTTATGTATATAATATATATTTATATTTTGTAACTATATACTGTATTAATCTTACCTACTCTTCACCTTAGAAACTATTTATTAAAATTTTAAATTCCTTTCTGAAAGGAATCCTAGCTTTCAAAATTCATTTGATCACCCATACAAAGAACACACAATAGAAGATGAAATCTATAGACTGAGAATAAGTGAGAATACAAAGACATGGTTGTAGCAGGTCAAGCAGTTGCATACACTGCTACAGGTTCACAGTGCTGCCTCTATCTGAAAGAAACTAACCAATGCCATTGCTCTTTTGCATCAGAGTTCTGGGATTCCATATCTCTCCAATTTCTGGCAAGGTATTTTTAAAGATCAGAGCATTCTAGTTCTTTCCTTTAGGACAGCACTGAATCCTTTCATGGGATTTGCTCTTAGATCTGCATCATTACTTGATATGCCAGGAATGCTGGTGAAATTCTCAACCATTAAACTAGTTCCTGGTTTTGGACAGAAAGCAAAAAGTAAAATTAGAAAAGGTATTAGTAATCCTGGGGAATTCTCTGAGATTTGAAAAATTGAAAGAAATTTAAGATTATAATGAGATTTTTCTTTAAACCAATTTTCTAAAAGAAAGCACAATTTTATCAAGTACTTATTGTACTTGATAGTAAGTATCTACTGTGAGCCACTTATTACTCTACTTGATCTATGTGCATTAACTCATTTCTCATGATTTTATGCATACTATTATTTTCTCTAGTTTATACAGAAACATAGAGACATTTTTAAAACTTGGCCATAGGCAAACACAAGTAATAACAACAAAATCCAATAAAATAACTAGAGTTGCCTAAAAGAAATTGCTCTTAAAAATTCCAGCATTCCCTGAGAGAATATCTAGAACTTTGGTTTTCCAAAATTTTTCAGCAGAACACAGAGGAGCTACTTTGCCAAATAGTCAGGTAGGGACAAAAAACAGTGGTCATGGTGCCCTTTGTACATGCACCTACCTCTTTACAGAGCTGTTCTAGAAACTATGAAGATCCTAATCAAAAGAAAGAAATCTTGGTAGGACACTAAATGATCATCTATGATCTTTGTTCCAAGACAAATGGATTTCAAAAACACAAGAACAAGTTATCCATAGCTACCCAACAAGGTTTAAAACTGAAAAACTGCAGAGGGAACTAGACAATTTGCTGAAAACAGGAATGTCTGCTTACAAAAGCCATCTCAACTGCTGCTAGCAAGAAGGGATGGTAGTAAAAATGATATGAAACCTAAAACAAGCCAATACTTGACAAATCACACTCATCAAGATATAATGTCAACCATGAGAGAATTTTGGCAACACAGAATATGCACCTGTGAGAACCTGGAAAGATTTGATAGATTTCTGTTTTCCTGACCCTTTATTAGAAAGCTAATTATAGCAACTGTATGATCTACTTAGAGCTTTAGAGAAAAGCAGTTGGCTGAATGAATCCAAGATGCTGCTGTCCTGGATATAGAAAAGTCAAAATGACAGTAGTGCTTACATGCAAAAACTATTCTTAGTGCAGTAACAGTGAGCCAGAGAGCACAGCTAGAATAGAAAGAGGTATATTCTCCAGACACACAGGTGAGCCAAGCCCCAAAAGGACACACAACTCACACACACAAACACACAGATACACACACACAAAAGCACACAGTGTACGTATGCACACATGGAAGAATGCACATGCATATCTTTAGAGCTGAACAATTGGTCATATTACAATTAGAGTAGACTGTACCTTCACAACTATAACTGTACACTGCCACTGCTGACCTGTCCACCAGGTTTTCATCATGATGCCAGCTCACTGCCATTTTTCCCATGCCAAAATAAGGCTCTTCTTTCAGGTATGGCATTTTCTGAGGATCCATGAAATTCAGCAAAGTCACATTGTATGCCGCTCTGCTCTTAATATCCACTACATCATCATAGGATGACCCCACACCAGCTCTGGGAAACTCTGCCATGCATATTGGCACATCATCTTCATTAGCCTTCTCTTTGACAGCAAGTTCTTCCAAAGCCTGGATGGTCTCTACCTGCAGATAGTCATTGAGCTTAAGGAAGGTCTGGCATGCAGCTGCGATCTCAGCTTCAGTATAGTTTATGTTAGAGCCCTTTACAGGCCAGGGCACCGTGAAGAGCCTGGTGTTGAGGTACTTGTAGGTGTAGCCTGGGTTCCCAATGAGGATGCGGGATACCGGAGTGAGCAAATCTTTGCCTTGAATCCTTACCAGGTCCCGAAATAAGCAGCCATGCTTGTGCAGTGTGAAAAAGGCTTCAGGGACCTCTTTGTGGAGCTCTTCCAACACACTGGCAGCTTCCCGGAGAATCAGTTTAGGATATTTCAGCTGCCACTAAAACAAAAGCAAGAAGGAAAAAATAAAAAAAGTTGATGAATTGCTATAATTTGATTATTTCAAAGATGTGCTACTTTGAGGACATTGGGAGAAGGGAGGCCTACCAGGTAGCATTTCCAAAGAAGATTCATATCTTCGTAGTCTAACAAAAGAAGACTCGAAATAAATGTCAAACTTTCCAGTTAAAATGGTCAAATTTAAGCCCAAAATATTAATCTTCTTCAACTGAAACAAAAAGTAAGAATTTGTGCTTTGATTTCCCAGGCTACTTTTTTTTTTCTTTTGTCAGTTGTGGGGCCTGAACTCTGGGCCTGGGCGCTGCCCCCGAGTCCCCCAGCTCTTCAGCTGTAGAGCAGCTCTCTACCACTTGAGCCTCAGCCCCACTTCTGGCTTTTTCTGCTTATGTGGTGCTGAGGAATCGAACCCAGGGCCTCATGCATGCAAGGCAAGCACTCTACCACTGAGCCACCTTCCCAGCGCTCCTCCCAGGCTACTTTTATGACCATTTCTCCCTACCTTCGAACCCTCAGCCTTTGGCTCTCCCAGAAAAATACAATTTTATGAACTAACTACTCATTATCCATACATTAAGAGCCCACCATAAGCCAACTATTCAACTAACTGATTTATACACATTAACTCATTTCTTACAATTTTATGCAGTGTCATTTTCTCCAGCTTATAGATATAACTACTGAAGCACGGAGACATTAAAAAAAAACTTGTTCAAAATCAAAAACAACTTGTGAACATCAGACCTGGCATTTGATGTCACAGGGCTCCATAGCATATGTTCTTGTTTGGTTTTTTGTTTTTTTTTTAAGTGAACTCAAGTCCTCCCAAGTACTCTCCATTTAAGCCACACTTCTAGGCTTGTGCTAAACTAAGCTCCATGATCACTGAGCCACGCAATTTTGTTCACAACTACAAAATAGTGCACAGAATATACTCAACAAATGTTAAATGGGTGGCTGGCTAGATGAACGATGAAATGATGTAATCATCCAATTAATGACACTGAAAAGTAACAAAATGATTCTCTTCCCTTATGCAGGAGCACATGGGTTTACTGATGGAGAAGAGGACTGTATTGGCTTTCCTTCACCACTTTGGCTCCTTACCATTTGACCCATGAATTTGTACATAGCCAGAGTTCAATGGTGCTTGGTACTAAGGACAAAAGGAAGGCAGAAGCCAGGATGCATAGCACACAGTGAAGAATCTGGAATTCACTCTAATTGTAGTGGAAGATTTCAAGGGGAGCAGAATGATTTAAAATTTCACTCTTAGTTATAGTATCAGGCAGGATTTTAAACCACTTGATACATGTGAATATGTCAAATTATGTAAGAGCTAATACTAGCATCCAAAGAAAGGCTACAAGAGCCTGGACTAAGATAGATATAAACTAACACATGATCCAGGTTGGAACTTCCTCCAGAAAGCCAGGTACTAAACGTTTACTAGGACACCACTAAATGTGTACAAATTTATTATTGGCCAAGTTTATGATCCAAAACATTTGAATATGAGATGATTTCCTATATTAGAAAAGGATGGAAAAAGAAAAAATATAAATTCAGACAGGTTGATAATGGGCAGATAAGTCTCAGAGGTTACCTTTTATTGGTTGTTTTTTTATTTGTTTCACTTTTTTAGTTTTATTTTTATTTTTAAGAAAGGGTCTCAATATGTAGCCCAGACTGACTTAAAATGTGATATCCTGCTTAAGTCTGAATACTGGAATGACATGTGTGAGCCACTACGCCTCACTATTAGTTTAGTGGAAGATTTTTCATAATTGTTTTCTTTTATTTGGTGATTGGGGAGCCCTTCAATTTTCTCAGCAAACTATAAAGTGAATCACAAGCAAAGATTGTGTCCTGTTCCTATTCTAGAACAATAGTTCCAAAATTTTCCCCTTACCAACCAGCTTTTTGGATCCCTCATGATGGATGAAACATGTGATTATTCTGTCCATTGAGAAATGATGGCTGCCACTTCCAGCCCAGGGCAATTCATTGCCAGTGCAAGACCTTCCAGAACATTCTTTTTCCCTCTGGCAAAGTAACCACTTTGGATTCCTGACTTACTTTAATGAGTAGTGACTCTCTGCCAATCCACAAGTGATATGTAAATTGAACAAGAAATATTATTGGGCAAAGCCACTGAGAATTGAGGGTTATTTGTTACTGCAGCATAAACTAACCTATTCTGGCTGAACACAGAGAAAGTCTATGAAAAATAGAATTATGTCAAAGAAAAATCAATTAGTGAAGTTGAATGCAAAAAAAAAAGTAAACAGTAGGAGAGTACCTGAGCTTTGTGATAATGAATGTAAAAAGAACATTCATCTCTTACATTACTACGGACCATCTTGAAACTCACAAGGATCCCATTTAGGTTTTATTCATCCCAACTGGAAAAACAGAAACACTAATATTATAGTTTCTAGCTAAACAGCCAATACAATCCTACTAGCAGACCAAACATTCTATAGTAAAGTGCAATAACTCCTTTTATCACTAACTAGTTATGTTCTAAGGTACCAATATACTCTCAGCCAGGCAGCAGTGACTCAGGTCTACAGTCCTAGCTACTCAGGCAGGTGAGGCTGATTCTACAATGCTAGCTACTTAGGAGCTGAGACTTGGAGGATTGTTGTTTGAAGCCAGCCTGGGCAGGAAAGGTAGAGAGACTTCCTCTCCAATTAACTAGTGAAAAGCTAGACTGGAAATGTAGCTCAAATGGTAGAGTGCCAAGCAAACAAGTGAGAATAAGGCCCTGCATTCTTATAATCACTAGATTATAAGAACAAATTAAGATCATAAAAACATTCAGCAGATTTTTAGTAGAATAATTAAAAAATGAAAGCCTCCAAAATGCACAAAAGGCAAATAAGATTAAAGGGGGAAATGTTAAGTGAATGTACATAAATTTTATTTATTTATTTATTATGTACTAGAAATTTTATATTGCTTTATGAAAAGCATTAATTAACAAACTATGAAGATGCTGGTTTCATGAAAATACAGAAAGAAAAGACAGAAAATATGCTAATCTCTAGGAAAAAATAAGTGGGAATGTTTTATTTTTTCCACTGACATTACATTATTTTCAAATTTTCTAAAATAAATGTAAAAAATTTTTAAAAATCAAGGAACAATTTTGCATTTTAAAATTCTGAACTTTTACATTTCTTTTGCCAGGCAATTCTTTTTGCAGACCATGAATAATCAAAACTATCGGGCAGAAATTCTGCTACTATTTGAATGCTCTAGGGAAATTTTATTTTACACAATGAGAACAATTAGTGATAATTGGCTAATTTTGTCACTATCTCAAGGAAAATCCAAGTGAGAAAACTCTCACTCTAAATGTCTTGGTCTTTTATTATTTATAAAGTGATTAAATTAGTGCCTGACACAAAAATGTGCTATGTAACATTTGTTAAGATTTTTTTCTAAAGAGAACAAGTAACTTTGGGGGAAAAAACTGAACATTAAATCATTTGAATTCATTCTGTCAAACAAATAAGTTCACTTTCCATTTTGGACAGGTATATGCAGAACATCAGATATCGCACGGTAATTTGGAGCAGCTGTTGGCAGTTTTTCAAATATGTTAGTAAAATTTTTTCGTTTAATCCAGTTAAAAGTTTTTCCAGGGAATACTGAGTCATGAAATTATACTAGTAGTTGTATGGTCATGGTCTATATTTCTTGAATATACAAATGATATTGTGACATTAATGATGATTACATAGTTTACTAAGTATTTGGAAAGGTGTGTGGATAAAGTTCCAACATGCCAGGCCCTTACCAATGTCTGAAACATGCGAGTGCTAAAAGTCTCCAGAGATTAGGCTTTATGATTTTGCTTATGTTAAACCTAACACAAAGCTTTACCTTTCCTTCTCTTCTCAAGGGATGCTGTGAAAGAACTTCATCATCCAGAAAAGTCATACATGGTGTTAACTGGTTAAGATCCAGTTTTTAGGAGACTTACTTAATGGAACTTACTCAATAGAACTTCACCTTAGATAGAGTGAATTAAAACAGAGCCTTCAAGTGACTTGGGAAATGCCCTTCACTTAACAATGTCAGTAAACTCTGACTTCAGAGTAGTACATTCCTAATTTGGCAATTAATATTATGCTGTAATACTTTATACTTTGCACTTGACAGCAACTTGCACTGTCCATCTTAACATTTTCTCTATAATTTCTGTTGCAAATGCTTGCAATTTGGCAGCCATCCCAACACTAAAAGGCTATACTCATTTATTTGGGACCGTCTACAGTTGCATGATGGCAAGCTGTGCCGTAGGAGAAGTGCATCCAGCAGTCCCTGTAAGCCAGGCCCCAGCCACCACAGGCTGCTGAAAAAGTGCTTTGCTACAAAGTGACAACAGTGGCCCGTCATTAGGCAGTTCATGTTCTTGTGTGTGTGTTTTAACATTTATCCAATACTTACAATATAAAGTGTCATAAATAAAATGGAAAAAACTAAGGCAGTTATTTTATAATGTCCCATACTTTAATAGCATAGACAGAAATGAAAGCCAGTAGTTTAGAGGAAGACTTAGTACAGCATGAATGTATTGCCATAGGAATGAGGGATAATTAGCAAGGAAATCTGGAAAATCCTCACTATTGAATTCCTATTTATGGAGCACAAAACCTGCAAAACAGTAGGTGCTGAGAATTCAGAAGAGAACTTTCTATGATCTTGTACCTGGTTTAAAAAAAAAAGAAAAGCAGGGTATTAACTATTGTTTGAAAAATAATGATAGTTGGAAAGGTAATGTACAGAGGGGTTACAGTTATATAAGTCAGGTAATGAGTACATTTCTTTTGGCTAATGTCACCCTTTCCTTTGGTCTCTCCCAGTTTTTCCTTCTTGTCTCTACCCACAAATTGTATAGTACATTTTCAACATAGGATCCAGTGAGTACTACTGCTTATCCCACTTTTAAATTTCTAAATCAATGTTTTGTTAATATCAATTACAAAATTCAAGATTTTACATACTTATGACAACGTGATTGGATGAGGTGGAGTCAATTTAAGTGCAAAGAATTCTTTAAAATCAAGAATAATGCTGAAATCCTATTTAATAAAATAAAGCTTAATTAAGAAAAGAAAAAAAGAGCCAGACACGAACAAATAATAAAAGTGAAGAGTATCGTACATGGTGGTAAGTGCTATAGAAAAATAAGGCAAAATAGGAAGGCCTCATGGTCAGGGAGAACCCCTCTGATAAGGCAACATGGAGACAGAAGAACACAGCCCTACAGAGACCCAGAGGAAGAGTGCTCTGAGCATAAGGACATCCAGAGCAAAGGCCCCAGGGAAGGGCTATGCTTGGCTCATTTCAAGAAGAGGAAGAGTGCCAGCAGAATGAGGAGAGTTGGGTGGGGAGGAGAACAGGAAATGAGGTGAGGGTGCTATGTAGGTGAATGCATTATGCGAGGCTTTTAAGCTATTACTCTGACTGAGCTGGGAGACTACTGAAGGGCTTAGAACAGAAAGTGTAAGGATCTGACTCTGGATGTCTGTAGAACCCTGAGTGGTCAGGGAAGGAAGGAAAGGTGGAAGGAAGCTACTGTAGAGGCCAATGACCCCACTTCTGAATAGTTCGATGGAACCAGTGGATCCTCTTCTGAGATGCTAGATGTAGTCCAAAGATCACATATCCCCTGGGCTATGGAAGCCCTCAGAGTCTACTCAGCACAACCTCACATAGAAGAGAGCCAAGCCAAGAAAACAAGAAGGGTGGTTTCTTCTGAGAGGCTGGATTGTGGAGTGTGCTCTTAGATTTCTAAGTAAGGAGAATAAATCCCCTACTCCCATCCACCATGCCACTGGGTTTGTCTTAGATGTTTTAACACATATAATGGAAAGGTAGGTGCTCACAAAGATGAAAAGGCCAGAGACACAGAATCCAGTCATTGCTACACAAGAACAGTAGTACTTACAAATAAGTAGCTCAGAGGAGAGCACAGTGGACTTGACTTGTAGTAAGATAACTTGGGGTCCTGTTCACAAGGGAGACCATATTTAAATGAAGTTATGAAGAACTAGACACAGCAATTGTCAGAAAGACAACATGAGTAGAGGCAGAAAAGTATGAGAGACACAGATCAAGACACATTGTATACACAAACTGCTTTCTTAAATGGCAAAAAAAAATCAATATGTAACCTGAAAATTAAGAAAAATGAGGGAAGGGGTGGGTTGGGAGTGGTGAATGAGACTGTTGAAAGGGGTGACACATCAAGAGGCACTGAATTCATAAACTGCTTTGTTGAACTACTTAACAACTACTTATACAACTACTTAAAGATAATAAAAATATAAAGTAAAATATCCTCATGATAGGAATCAAAAGAAAAGTGGGAAAGAGCCTGGGCAGTCTGGCAAAGGCACTGAGCTTATGGAGAAAGTAGACAGGGAAGCGATCTTTCCACTTCCTACATTAGCACGCTCACAAGTAAAAAAGACACATCAGAGCCAGGCACCGGTGGCTCATGCCTGTGATCCTGGCTACTCAGGTGGCTGAGATCTAAGATCATGGGTTAAAGCCAGCCTAGGCAGGAAAGTCCCTATGAGGCTCTTATCTCCAATAAGTTACTCAATAAAGCCAGGGGTAGTGCTGTGGCTCAAGTCTAGAGCACTAGCTTTGAGCACAAAGAGGTTCAGGGACAGTGTCTAGGCCCTGAGTTCAAGCCCCAGAACTGGCTAAATAAATAAAAGCACACAGAGAACATCACTACACACTAATAAAATCTTACCTGCTGGTAGAATTCATCATCTTTGGGGGTCAGGTAAGGAAGCCAAGTGTCTTCAAGCTCCTCAAGAAGCCTCAGTTTCTGTTTAAAAATAGTGAAGATTCTATGTAACTAAATGTAAAATGACCTCAAATAGAAAGCTTAGCTAATTTGAATACATGAGCTTTTAGATATAGAAATTGAGTAATTAATAATTGATGAAGCACACATTTTTTTAAATTCAGGATGTATGAAGCATGAATTTAAAAATGATTTACTCACAGATTTTGGAGTGTTTGATTCACATCCATCTTTTACAACAAGATATTTTCATCCCTAGCTTAACTTTTTAAGTTACCCAATATAGTTTTCCAGAACAAATCTTCCTATCTATCTGTGTTTGAGACACAGTTGGTTTTCCACCCTTCTATAATATTATCCCTGAAAAGAGTAAACTAACAGATAAGCCTCTACCTGCATAACACTGGGATATTTACTTATGCTGTTAACATTTATTTGCTTTTGTAAAAGTAGTCTCTCAGTTCAGGCTCCTGTCTGTAATCCCAGATGTTCTAGAGGCACAGATTGGGAGAATCATGGTTTAAGACTAGCCTCAGCAAGAAATCCCAGTCTGCAATCCCAGTCTAAGACAATCTCAGTCTAAGACATCCTGGCAAAAATGCAAGACCCTACCTGAAAAATAAATCAAAAAGGGGCTAGGGATATGGTTCAAGCACAAGCCCTGACTTCAAATCTAAATATTGCAAAAAGAACAAAACTTAAAAAAAAAAAAATAATTGATCTAGCAGGGCACCAGTGGTGCATACCTGCAATCCTAGGTAATCAGGAGGCTGAGATTTGAGGATGGCTTTCAGTGCCAGCCAGGGCCTGGAACTGTCCCTGAAACTCTTTGCGTTCAAAGCTAGCTCTCTACCACTTGAGCCACAGCACCATGAGACTCTTATCTCCAATAAACTACTCAAAAAAAGCCTGAAGTGGTGCTGTGGCTCAAGTGGTAGAGAGCCAGCTTTGAACGCAAAGAGTTTCAGGGACAGTTCCAGGCCCTGGGTTCAAGGTCCAGGACCAGTGAAAACTAAATAAATAAATAGATAAACTTTTCACTACTATAACAGTTATTAAACCTATATTATTCTTTTTTTGCTTTTCTCTTTCAATTTTATGAAGCACCCTTTTTAATATTCAGTAATAAGAAGCTGTTCAAGATAAACTATTTCTTTACAGGAACAGTATCTCATGCCTGTAATTCTAGCTATAAAAGAAGCAGAGACTGGAAGACAGCTGTTCAAGGCCCACTTGATCAAAAAGTTCATGAGATTCCATCTCAATCAATAGCTGGCCATGATGGCACATACCTGTAAACCCAGCTAGATAAGAATCAAATGCGAAGCTCACATTTCAGAGCACAAATAAAACTCTACTAGAAAAAAACAACTAAAAACCAAAAGTACTGGCTCAAGTGGTAGAGCAATTACCTAGCATGCGGAAATCCTAAATTCTATCTCCAGAACTACTTCTTAAAAAAAGGAAGAAAAAAAAATCCATATCTTCCTCACACAGCACTTGCTACTCAGATGAAGTCAGAGAGTGGGTCATGTCTTATAACAAAGCAAACACATATGAAGTGATTATCATTCTGATTTTTTTTCAAACACCTGATCTAACACATTAGACATATATGCAGGTATATACAGGGTCTGTGTATGTGGCATATAAATGGCATATATTTGTATACACAGACACACAAATACATATTATTTGTAAAAAATGGCAGAAATAAGTGGTTTTCAAATAACACTAAAACAGCAAATTATCGTCAGGGTTTGGTAAAGCCAGTAAGACATGACTAAGAATTAGACTGTGCTGTACCTGGCTGTAGGCCAATGTATCTACACTGGTAAAGAACACAGTTAACATGCCAGAGACTACTGGCTCACACCTAGAATGATAGGGACTAAGGAGGGTGAGATCTGAGGATTTAAAGCCAGATTGGGCAGAGAGAAAATGCTAGTGGACAATGCCAGATCCTGAGTTCAAGCCTGGCGGGCGCGGGCGCGCATGCGTGCGCACACACACACACCACACACACCACACACACCACACACACACACACACACACACACACACACACAGCATACAGGCTTGGTAAACACACTGCTCCACTAGCTACTGTCTTACACATTGCAAATCCTACTTAACTAGTAGTCCAGTGTTTTAGCCTCTGACCCAAGAAAGAAGCCTTCAATTCACAACTCATCAGCATCAGAGTAGTTCAGAGAAAACATCCTCTTGGTAGCACTCAGAAGCTTTCTGAAGCTGTTAAATCAAAATGTGAAGTGAATAATGAAAAAAATGCTAGAAATATAATAACTAGTCATCAGCAAAAATAAACAGTAAATTCTATTTTTATGCATAATCCTAGACCTATTAAACCTCTGTTCTGATGGTTGATTATTTTCTGACCTATAATGATGAGAGGGAAAGATCTTCTCTTACTAAGGACCTGAAATACCAATACTTGTATAGCTTGAATAATTCACTAATTGGATAATTGGCTTATCTGCTTTTAGTATTAGTGCACAAAAAGGAGCTAATAATATTTCCACAAATATACTTACACATTTATGTACACCATTGCTAATTTAATCAAAATCCTATTCCTCAATTTAATTTTCTGCTCAGGAAAGCCTGAATTTCCCAAGAACCTTTTGCAAGTTCTTAGGACTTTTTATAAATACAAAGCACTAGAATATTTATAAATGCCACCAAAACTTTCAAGCTTTTAATAATTCAGAGGCTGCACCTTACAAAACCCAACTCAAGGTCTCCTTTGTGAGAGTTCATTGATAAAGCTAATCCGCTTATAATGTAGAGCACAAAGGTGTAGATTTCCAAAAGGAATTACATATTCCATGTAAGTCAGATTAAATATCAACAGACTTGTCCCATAGGTCAACAGGTATCAATGCAGGCAAAAATACTTAAGCCAAGGGCTTCAAGTAAGTTATTAGAAAAATAACCACCTCTCAGCTTAATTGAAACCCAGAGTATCCAACAATTAAAAATATTGTAATCTGGCTAAGCAAAATGAACCCCAAGATAGGGACACAAGAAGTTTTCTTTTCCTTGCTGTTGTTTTCAATGTACTTATATTATACTATGTGATTTTTTTTTGTTTCTTTTGTATGTTCTTCCCCCATGGTATAACCCCTGTTTTAACTGTATTTGATTCCGGTGCCCTGCATCTAATATATACATTTTTCTAATTTGGGGAGGGGAAGGGAAATAACGAAATGCTGAAATAAAGATACAGGTTGACCCATTGTAGCAATGAGATGTACGAGACACTATGCTGAAAACGAACTTTACAACTTCAGGGAGGGTGAGGGAGGAAGGAGTTGGGGAGCTAGGGAGAGAAGAGATGGAAGGGGAAAAACAAAGGAGGGGGTAACAAAGCTGGACAGGAAATGTACTCCTACCTTACTCATGTAACTGTAACCCTTCTGTACAGTATCTTTACAATAAAAATATATTTTAAAAAAAGAATTCACCAAGAAAATAAAAATATTATAATCTGAGCCAGATGCCAGTGGCTCAAGCCTATAATTTTGGCTACTTTAGAGGCTGATATCCAAAGGATTATTGTTAAAAGCCAGCCTGGTTAGAAAACTTCATGAGACTCCTTTTCAACCCACAGATGGGCATAGTGGCACATCTCATCCCAAGCTATGTGAAAGGCTGTGAGTGAAAGTTGAGACTCCAGGCCAACCTGAACATAAAAGTTTGAGAGATTTCATCTCTAAAAAGGAAAACTACACATGGTAGTGGGACCCATGTTATCCTGGCTACAAAGACAAGCTTAAAGTAGGTGGCTCGGGGCTTACTTGAGAGCACAGGCAAGAAGAGGATCCCTATTTCAAAAGAAATCAGAATAATACAGGACTAGAGGCATGATTTAAGTAGTATAGAACCTGCCTAGCAAGTGTGAGGCCATGAGTTCAAACTCCATTACTGAAGGAAAAAAAAAAATGAAACCTGAACAGCTATGTCACAAGGACAAAATTCTAGCTAGGCGCCAGTGGTACATGCCTGTAATTTTAGCTACTCAGGAAGCTGAGATCTGAGGATCACAGTTAGAAGCTAACCCAGCCAAGTAAGTCCTTGGGACTTTTATCTCCAGCTAGTCACCAAAAAAGCTAGAAGTGAAGATGTGGCTCAAGCAGTAGAATGCTAGCTCTGAGCAAAAAGGGCTCAGAGACAGACACCAGGCCTGAGTTCACGTCTCAGAACCAACACAAGAAAACAAACGAACCTAAAAAAAAAAAAAAAAAGGTACAGCAGGCCCTCGTGGCTGTAATCCTAGCTACTCAGGAGGCTGTGATCTGAGGATTGTAGTTAAAAGCCAGCCTGGGCAGCAAAATCTGTGAGACTCTTATCTCCAATTAACCACCAGAAAACAGGAAGTAGAGCTGTGGCTCAAAGTGGTACAGCTTTAGCTTTGAACATAGGGACGGTGGCCAGGCCCTTACATCAAGCCCCAGAACAGACAAAAAAAAAAAAAAAATACAATCATTAAGAATAAAAGACTGTCTTAGACTTTGCTTCCAAGAGTATAAAGTGAAATACATATGAGAGGGAGACTGGCAATTCATTTCCAACTTCAACTGCTTTTATCCTTTAACCCAGCATAATATTTTTTAGAATTTCTCCTACAAATACATTTTTACCATGGTTCAGGTAAGTACATACTCAAAGTTACATCATTATTTGCAGAACAAAATGTTGGAAACATTAAAACTACTCAATTGTGCCAATATAAGGGTGAATTTCATGATATGTGAGTTAGCTCATTGAAGCAAAAAGATTAAAAGCAATGCAAATGCCCACCCATAGGGGATAGTGGAATAAAGAAAGGTGCAACCGCTAGATGAAATTCAAGACAACAGTAAATAAAAGCAAAGAAGTTCTTTTAAAAATTCCCTAGTAGCCAACACCTAGAAACTATGCCTATAATTCTAGCTACACAGGAGGCCAAGATATAAGGATCAAGGTTTACAGCCAGCTTGGGTAAACAAATCTGAGACTCTTATCTCCAAATAACCAACATAATTCTGGAAGAGAAGGAGCAAAAAGATTGAAAAGCATGGCTCAAGTGATAGAGCACCAACTGAGAGTTAAAAAGCCAAGCCAGAAAGCAAGGCCCAGACTTCAAGCCCTAATACCAGCACCAAAAAAAAAAAAAAAAAAGCTCCCAAAACAGAGAAAGGTGATCAGGGAGACAAGAGAAGGTACTAGGAAAAGTCAACATGGCCAACAACACATGTTATGTGTACATATGAAAATATTACAATGAAATCCATTCTTTTGTACAATCAATACATAAGAAAAATAAGTAAAATAAAAATTTTAAAAAAACCTAGACTTGCTTGAAACAAAAATGTATAAAATAAAAAATAAACAGAAGTTTTAGATTCTGTTACCTAGTCTCCATGCCTTAGACAAGTAGTGTCAAAGTTTTCACAGTATATTTATGAATATATCATAGATTCAGACATGCATTTGTATGTCTGTGTATTATTGTAAGATTCAATATATGATCTGCTATTGCAAAAAATATATACTTTCATGAAGTCTGGCATAAACATGTATAAATGAAATGTGTTTGCTGTAAATAATAAATGTAGGATAAAATATATGCATTCCTTAATAAAAATAAAAGTGCCTATTGGCCAAATACAACCCTCACACACACACACACCCCGAAAAAAAACACGCTTCAACATCTACTTGCACTGACATGCAGAAACATATTGGATAAATGACCACCTATTAAAGTGGTATCTGTCAGGAAGAAAGATGGGAAGTGACTGCAAAGGGCATCAGAGCAGAGAAAAACCCTTCAAAATTCTCTATTTTATATTATTTTGAACAATGTAAACAGATAGCCGACTCAATGTATTACTGATCGCCAATTCAAAGGTATTACTTCTTAATTGTAAACATGGAATTCAATACAAAAATGTTTTAGAGAGCACACAGCTCCATACACAGGCAAATGAGGTGTTTGGGAACCTGTCATAGATGAGCACAGCTCTGACAAATTCTCTGTATTGAATCCAGCCAAAGGGTAAACACACAGCACATTAAACTGCTCTCTGGTGTGGAGGCAGAGTGGCTCACACGTGGTTGTCAGATCTGCTTCTTAGCCTAATGTACAGATACATCCACACAGCTGGGCCCTACAGCACACAGTGCTGCCCACACACTTCTTTGCTGACACAATCGTGTCAAATATGTCAAGCTGCTCATAAATGCCACATAGCAAGCAGGAGATGCCTGGTAGGAGGAACATGAAGACCACCGCATGTGGGCTACTGCCCATTTTCATCACTCCTGCAAGTAACAGGGACAAGAACCTAGTAAGGCACATGCAATGAAAAACCATAAAACTTTAGAATAATATGCAGAACTTTCTTCAACAACTTAAGCCCCGGCTTGACTATGAATAACTGAGGCTTGAAGGTAGGAGTGAAGCATCTTGAGTAATTACATAATAAATTAACTGGATTATGACTCAGCAACACATACAGAGGGCCTATACTTTTCATCCTACTGCTGTCTCTTCAAACCTCTTTAGACCATGCTGCCAACAACTCTAATTCTCCCAGTTTTCATTTTCCATGTAGTGGTCAGGTTTGATTTAAAAAAAAAAATGTAATGCTGTTACCTGAGTCTTCTCACAAATACAATCACAAATAAAAGCCAGTGAACATTCACTGTAGGCAATCATGTGATCGATTTGGTTTGTAGATAGGTGCCACTGGGTCACGAAGACCCATCTCATTAACACTGTAAAGATCAGAAGGAAGTAGCTAAGGCAAAGGAAGTCAAAATAAACATCTTCTATATAATACAATGTATCTTTAAAAAAAAAAAAAAAGACATCACAAATGTGATGTTCCCCGTATGATTCTCAATAAAATAGGAAGCAGTAAAACGGAAACATGATTAGGAAGCAGAAATGAGTACAGATTCTAGCACTTCCTAGGTGTGGAACCATGCCTGACTCAAGCTCTTTCAACCATTTCCTCAACTGTAAAACAATGGTACAAAGGATTTTTGTGCAGAAGTGGTAAAATTAACCATTTAAATTAGTGCATTTTGCAGACTACAAACTATGTAGATTTTAGGCAGGGTAGGGGAGGGCTTCTATACATCAAAGCACAAGTCAAGGAGCTGAACTGTGAGTTCCAAAATTACTTGTACCAGTCCAGTACGTAATGTGGGACTCATTTCATACCTCCCTATGAGGGGTTAAGTAACCCATGTAAAGATCTATAAACACTACCTGTTGCACAAAAAGTCCTCAATACATTTTGGTGACTATCTTCTAATATTTATTTGTGTCTGGAGAAAGACAGCTTTATGTATCAGTTATAAATTATCTATTAAAAATCTATATGAACCCCACCTGATTATGTGTTAGACGAAAGATCATTCCTCCATGACAAATCCAGATATTAATTTGCCTAGATGACCTGGGAGAACTATATAATAAACTTTACAGAGGTTGTGTGTGTGTGTGTGTGTGTGTGTGCGCGTGTGTGTGTGTGTGTGTGTGTGTGTGTGTATACAATGCATGAATTAACTATAATCAGGAAGCTGCAAAGGTCATCTATAGAATTTTAGAATACATAAGAAAACCTCAGGCCTCCCTAGAGCTACTAATGTACTGCCAAAATATTTCATTGCCAGTCATGAGATATTCACAACTCATTCTCATTTCTCAAGAATAATACAAATTCACTCTCACCACACTCCACAGCATCCCAAAGTCAAGAAGATATTTATCTTTCAAGATCTGATTAATCTTTAAGACTTACATAAAAAGTACATATATGACATAAGACTTTTCAATCAAGAGTGCTTGCTCATGCCTATAACCTGAACTACTCAGGAAGCAAAGATCTGGAAGATTGTAGTTTAAATCCAGCCAAAACAAAAAAGTAGCAAGACCTCCATCTCAACCAACAGCTGGATTTGGTAGTACACATCTGTCATCTCAGCTATGGCAAGAGGGGTACATAGGCTTGAGATCCAAGGTGCTTCAGACAAAAAAAAAAAAAGCAAAACCCTACCTGGATTTTAGTTCTGGGTTAATAACATTAAATCAAGATTCTAAAAAGGCAAATATAAATGACTCAGATAAAAGAGAACTGGATAGCATTCAAAGTAGATTAGTTATATAAGGCTAATACACTTAAACACATAGTGAAGAAAATTACTTAAATAAAATACAGAAAAGAATCTGCATTAGTAACCTGAGAGATGATTTTAAGTATTTTAATACATGTACGTGGATTCATGAAAAGAGAAGAGACAAAATGGGACAAAGGAAAATCCAATAGGTAGGTATTTTACAAATTTGATTAAACTTCAAAACACAGAGCCATGATATTTCAGGAACTTCAAGAACAAAAAACATAAGGCACTAAAGCATATTATAAATTAAATTACTTAAATCCAGTGAAAACATCAACTAAAGCAAGTAGAGAAAAATATCTTTTAACATGAAAAAGCCATAAAATAACAATAAACATCATCTGGAAACAACATTATTAAGATGGTAGAAAGATGCCCCACTTCCAAAAAAAATGCTGATAAAATAAGTACTTTTAAGAAGTACTTAACAACATCAGCAGACCTTTACAGTAAGAAATGATAAAGGAAGATCTTCAGGCAGAAAGAAAAGGATGCTAGATACAAATGTGAATCTATGTGAAGAAATGAACAGCATCAGGAACAGTGATTTCACAGAAAATATAAAATTTTCCCTTTATTTAAATCTTTATAAAAATACTTGACTATTTGAAGCAAAAGAAAATAGCACCTTGTATGGTTTATAGCATATGTTTACATAATTAAACTTTACAAAAATGCATACATATATGTAACATGTAGAAGTTAAAGGCCTAAGAGAATGTGTACTATAAGGTTATACTGTAAAACTATTATATGTGTAAGTATTATACTTATATTGTATATGTATATTGTAGCATAAAGGCCTAAGGGAAGTATATTGTAAAATTCTTACATATGAATTGAAACAATGCTATTTCAAAGAGGACTCTATTAAAATAGAGATAAAGATGGATACTAGAAATATTGAAATAATTTTATGTAACAGAATTATAGGTACAAGGTCAGCAAAAAGATAAAATGAAATTACAAATATATATATATATATATATATATATATATATGTAGAGTACCTGCCTATGAAGCACAAGACCTTGACTTCAAGTATCACTGAGAGAGAGAGAGAGAGAGAGAGTGGGATTAGCTGGAGGCATGGTTCAACAGTAGAGTTCCTGCTGAGCAAATGTGAGACTTTGAATTCTAACTCTACTATCCTCCTGCCAAAAACAGCTATTATGTATTATACATAGTGAAAATCAACCATACAAATAAACACAAATTTAAATATAAATAGTCTAAACTCAATTAAAAGGCAGAAATTGTCAGACTGACTTGTTTGAAAAGCAGTGCCCAACTATGTGTTATCTGTAAGAAAATTCATGTCAATTATGAAGAAATAAACTGTAAAAATTAAAATAAGTACACCAGTGTGAACATACATAATGCTACAGAATTGTGGCACTTGAAGAAACTAGAAAAAGAAATAATACTTAAAAATTATACTTGGACATGAAAAATTAAACAGGACTCTAAATAGTCATACAATGAGACCAAAAGAGGATATTGTTCGGAGATCACAAAAGCTCAATAGCTATGTGCATCTGATCATATAAAATGTTTATCAAAATGAACTATAAGAAATGGAAAAAAGGATTTTTTTCTTTTACATTTTGTATTTTGTTTTTCCCCTTTTGTCAGTTTTCATTTCTGTATTTTTTGTCTTGTATGTAAATTTATCTGATTTGGGGAAGGTAAGAGGAAGAACAGAAATGGTGGGATAAAGGATAAACTAATTCAGCAGTGATACTCACTAAACAGTATGCTGAAAATGAACTATACAACTTGTGGGGGAGGGGGCTGGGAACCAAAAAACTGGGAGAAAAGGAGAGAAGTGACACTGTTCAAAAAGAAATGTACTCATTGCCTGACTTATGTAACTGTAAACTTTCTGTACATTATCTTTACAATAAAAATGAAAATATGAGAAATTATTTAAATGAGTTAGGCACCGCTGGCTCATAACTGTAATCCTAGCTACTTAAGAGTCTGAAATCTGAGGATCATGGTTCATAGCCAGCCTGGGCAGGAAACTCCATGAGACTCTTATCTCCAATAAACTACTCAAAAAGATCAGAAGTAAAGCTATGGCTCTAGAGGTTGAGTGCTGGCCTTGAGCAAAAGAAGCTTAGGAGCAGCGCCCAAGGCCCAGAGTTCAAGCTATAGGACTGGCAAAAAATAAAAGGGGGGCGGGGGGAGGAATTTTTTAAATGACAAAAAAAAAGAGAAAGAGAAAAGAAGTCAATTATATTAAAAGCCAGTCCTAAAAGAAAATTTAATTTCTAGCCAGAAAGGTAAGAAAAACAAAAACAAATGTCCACATAACAATTAAAAGGCCAATAGGGGATATTATTAACCTAACACTAACAAGGTCTAAAACTTGTACAATAAAAAAAAAAAAAGAATTCTTAAAAACATATCAAGGTTTCTTCAAAAAGAAAACCTGGGTTGTCTGTTAAGAAAACTGCACTTTAAGGTTTCCAGAAAGTAAACTCCTTTGGGAATTGTCCTTAGCAAAGCAACTTGTGCTTCTCCTTTTGCTGGTATCCTAAATTCTAAACAAAAGTCACACCCAAATGATTAAGATGTTGACTATTAAACAATGTTGCTTGGAAAATAGCAAAAGTAAAATTAATCCTTTTAAGAAACCACACCCTTCCTTTAGATGCAGTCTAGCAATCTCCCTAGAAGAGTAATTTAATCTGAAAAAAAAAAATGATTATTTGAACAGAAAGCACTGCTGAAGATCACTGAAAGCAGATACCCAAGTCACAGAACCTTTAGACTACAGCAACCCCAAACCTGCTGTCTCCACATTAGGATTAAAGGTTGCTCAGGCATGTGACCAGTTCTCTAGAATTAAAAAAAAAAAAAAAATCCAACCCAATTCCCCAGCTAAGTGTAGGAAGGCTAGTGAGAATGAAAGCTGCCACTTTGAGCCTCTCATTCCCATATTTACTTGTCTGTGGTGCTCCTCTTTCTCTTTCAACTGTTCCCTGCTTCACCCTGCTCTACCAAGTAAGTCTCTGCTAAACTCCTACCTTGTAAATTTTCCTTTTCTTCAAAGCTTCTGTTAGTTCTTTCTGCAGTTCTTTTTGCCTATGAATCTTGAGTTCCTGTGACTTTCATGGGAACTGAGAAGCAAAACTGAGAATTTTTTTGCTTTCTCTTACTGGGGAGCCCTCCTACTTGCCCCTCTCTCTCTCCCGTTATGCTAAGTCAAAAACCCAGATAAAAACAAAAGGGCTAGGGGCCTAGCTCAAATGACAAAGCACCTGCCTAGGAGACCTTGGATTCAATCTCTAGTACCAAAACAAACAAAATTGCCTAGTACCTTCCATGCCTTCTAGCATGTATTACTGATAATAAGAATCTGTCTTCTGAAGAGATGTTTTTTTCTTTGCAGCTTAACAATATGTTTCCACTTATATGCCTTATAATCTAAGTTTCAACATGATGATATTACTCCCAAGTATCCAGACTCAGGGAATTCTATAAATAAGAAAAATTCTCAATTGTCAGCTCTTCAAATTCTTTTTTTCTGGAATTCATATCAGAAAAATTAAGACCTCTCCAACTAGACTCCAAGTGTCTTGTCTTTTATTATGTTTTTAATTTTTTATATCTTCATACTGCATTGTAAGTGGATAACTCAATATTCTCAGGCCATCAATTTTCTTAATTGTGTCATCTCATTTACTGAGTTTATTATTTCAGCCACATATGGTAATACATGTTTGTAATTCCAGCCCTCAGGAGGCTGAGGCAGGAGGAGAATCTGAAGTTGCAGGCCAGATTAGACTACATATTGAGATCCTGTCTTAAAAATAAAAAACATTTAATATTTCTTTTTTTTTTTGGGGGGGGGGGTCTGGTTGTGGGGCCTAAACTCTGGGCCTGGGCTCTGTCCCTCAGCTCTTCAGTTCAAGGCTAGCACTCTACCACTTGAGCCACAGCCCCACTTGCGACTTTTTTCTTTTTGCTTATGTGGTGCTGAGGAATCGAACCCAGGGCCTCAGGCATGCAAGGCAAGCACTCTACCACTGAGCCACCTTCCCAGCCCCAACATTTAATATTTCTATGACTATAGTTATCATTTGGAAAACTTGTGACTGGTTTTTGTCATCTTCTATGCCATTTCTGCATAATTTCAGATATTTTAAATTTTCATTTTAACCAATGTGATGTCTTTATCTCTTGGAATAATATAAACATGCTTCTTTTAGTCTTTGTTTTTTTTCTGTAAAAGCGGATTTGTATCATATGGAATAAATTTATGGTCCCTTTGTTGATTTTGTTAATTATCATTCTGGGTATTTGTTTTCTTCAAGTGTTTTGGAGTTGCATTTAACAGCTAGCTAAGTCTGAGTGAAAGACTTTTTGTCTTTGTTTTTCCTCTCACTCCACTGAGTTCACCTGTCCTCTATCATAGTTCTGCATCACTACCCGGATGAAACCTGACATGACAGTCCCATGGAGCTCCAAGTTCTCTCCCCATCACTCCACAATGAGCCAGCCTGATTCCCTCCCTGATTCCAAGTTGGAAGCTACATCTCCCTTCTTTTGCTCCCCCAAACCCACTGTTGCATAGAAGCTACCGTCTGGGGGATGGAGAGAGTACATCTTTAGGTCTCTTTTTATGAGAAATGTAACTTCATCCTGGTCCCTGGCTTCAAGTATTGGGTCTAGATCCCGGAATTTTCAGTCCCTATTGAGAGAGACCATGGAACTGTTATGTAGATAAGGATAAACAGTGGTGGACCTAATATGTGGCTGGTAACATGTGTCCCAAAATGACATCTTTTTCCCACAGTGCCTTGTTCAAATGCTTCTTCCTGTTCAGATACTTTTTCCCATAATGCCCTGGATGCCCACACAACCAATGTAAAGAGCTAGGGCAGTGCATGCACAAGCCATGAAGCACTCAGTGTAAAGCCCAAGGGAGAAGAAATGGGAGGAGCCCTGGATATAACAACCACCATCCAAGATGACTATCTTCATTGTAGCCCCTTTCCAGATGGAGAGTTTCTGCTTATGTTCTTCCATGACTTTCCTTTAACTTTCAAATAAACTTACTGTTTATCTTAAACATTTACCTGCAACTTTTGTAAACCTGCAAGTTTTTGTTGCCATATCCTCAGCCTTTGTAGGACCACCATTTCAGTCCAGTTTGTTATCTCCTTTGGTTTAGTTATCTAGTCAGCCCACAACACCATCTTGTCTGGAAGCTGAGCTATGATTTTTTTTTCATTTCTTTTTTAATATTTTGTCTCTGCAGTTGCAGAGGGGACAGAGGGCACATACACATTGCAATAGTTTGACAAGGCAGAGATTTCTTTAGGGTAACAATTCTTACCAGGACATTTATTAGGTCAAAAGATTCACTTGTTTTTTTTTTTCAACGTTTCTGATTCATGTTGTGTAACTGCCCTCCACCTGATATCAATTTTCATGTCTATCACTAGACAATCACATTTCTTCACTCAAGCACCAGTTATTACTAAACGTTTACATCTTTGGAAACTTGACAGACCACAAGTTCCCCACTCTAATTCACATTTCTTTATAACTTTTCATATGCTTAGTGACATCTCAATGAGTACTCTTCTGTGAAATGCTTGTTCCTGCCTTTCATTTACCTTTACTTCGGGAATTTATATTTTCCTATCCTAACTCTAAGAATCTGTACTTTATTTTATTGTGATGTAAAGACAATGAAGACAAACCTTTTTTTTTTGGGGGGGGGGCACAGTCCGGTCGTGGGGCCTGAACTCTGGGCCTGGGCGCTGTCCCTCAGCTCTTCATCTCAAGGCTAGCGCTCTACCACTTGAGCCATAGCACCACTTTCGCCTTTTTTCTTTTTGCTTATGTGGTGCTGAGGAATCTAACCCAGGGCCTCATACATGCAAGGCAAGTGCTCTACCACTGAGCCACGTTCCCATCCCCATGAAGCCAAATCTTATTATATCTGGTGGTATTACAAGTGTGTGTGTGTGTGTGTGTGTGTGTGTGTGTGTGTGTGTGTGTGTGTGTCCTTGCCCATGCACTGTGTGTGTGTGTGTCCTTGCCCATGCACTAGCACTGGTTCTAAGGCTTGAACCCTGCGTGTGTGCATGCGTGTGTGCGTGTGTGTGTATGTGTGTGTGTGTGTGTGTGTGTCCTTGCCCATGCACTAGCACTGGTTCTAAGGCTTGAACTCTGCCCAGGGTTCAAGCACTAGGCTTTTTCACTCAAGGCTGGTGTTCTACTACTTGAGCAACACCTCTATATCCTCCAACATTTTAAAATGTTGTAAGACAGCACCTTTCACTGTAACACTTTTCCAAGCACAAGTCAGCTATACAATTTCTTTATCTCAAGGCAAATTTTCTTTCAAAGTAAATTTTAAACAAAAAAACTAAAGACTCAAAATAATATACTTAATGTACTTAAGCTGTTACGATAACTTGAATATCAAAGTTACTTTATCTAACTGACTTAGTTTTGATGTTTTCACCTAGAATCACCAATTTTAAGAATGTAAAGCCAGACACCAATGGCTCTCACTTGTAATCATAGCTACTCGGGAGGATGAGATCTAAGAGTTACAGTTTGAAGCCAGTCTGGGCAGGAATGTCCTTGAGACACTTACCTCCCATTAACCACCCAAAAAAGACAGAAATAGAGCTGTTGCTCAAGTGATAGAACAATAGCCTTGAGGACAAAAGCTCAGGGACAGCACCCAGACCCTGAGTTCAAATGCCAGGAGTGGCACACAGCCCTCCCCCTCACCAAGAAAAAGAAAAGAAAAAAGAACTACTAGAACTTTGGGGGAAGGTTATGTATCTAAACAATATACTATCAATATCTAAACAGTAAGTTAAACTATTATATTAGATACTTTCCTACTGGCCAATGACTCACACAGAACAATTCTAACATCTCTGGACTCTGTTTACTGTGACTGCCTTGCAAGCACGTGTTCCTTGGGTCAGCTCCAAAGTAATTCCACTGAAAATAGAGATACCACTTACCCAACATTCTTCCTCAGAATCAAATATTGTCTATGATTTTGTAAGCGAATACAATACCAAAGGCAGTATCATTCCAAACCATAAAAGAGAGATAACAGAATTAATTAAAACTCCTCATGCCATTCTGCCTACATTTTAGCTCCAACAACCTAATAATACAACCTTTTACACTTCTTAGAGAAACTCCTCCCCAACTGGCCATACCTGTTGAGATGCAAAGCCAAGTTCTCTCAGTCATATTTCAGGGTACTTTCCACCTTGAAACACTATGCCTTGAGAGTACACTCAAAGATCAGAGGGCAGAGATTTCTCCATGAGATTTCACCAGGTGTCTTACCCAGCTTAGCATTAGTATGATAAAACTTAGCATTCTCCTGCCAGCAGTCCAACTGTAAATAACCACACTTGAGACCCATAGGATTTCTGATTTCTTTGTAATTTTACAAAGCTTTAACCATTAAAGCATGATCAAACAACCTGCCATGGGAAAACAGATGAACAGAAGACTGCAATAAAGCCATCAGTAAGTGACCTCAGTGACTGTCCATTTAATAACCCTTTGTCTCTAACTGTCCCTTGTAGGCTCTCAGCTGTTTCCAAAGCAAGTGCAATATAATAAGACATTAAATACCTCCTGTTACATGGCTACAAGTGAATTATACAAGACAGGATATGTTATTTAACATAACCAAAGAAAAAAAAATCCTATAGCTGCTGACACAGCTGTATCAACTATCAGTTTCTTCTAGCAGGGATGAGAAGTTAAAGAAAAATATCTTATTTAATAACTACTTTAGAGGTTCATAATACAAAGTAGATATTTCTTTTTGTTTTTATGTATCTATTCCCAGGATCCCAGAAAGTCAATACACACTCCTTATTTTCAACACTGCCTGACTGAAGCATGGCAAAGAACTCTTATAATTTCATCAGTATGTATTTAATCTGATTTCAATCTATGCATTTAATTTTATCAACTTTCCTCTTCCAATTATACCATTAATGAAAAACTTCTACTGCTGGATTGTCTGATAAAAAATGAATAATAATTCTAAAAGTTATTCCTCTGCACATATGCCAAGGCTTGCAACCTAACCTAAGCATCACATGGGCAATTTAATTATACTATAAAATACAAATTCCTATCTGAGATATAATAATGACAGCACCAGGTTTTCTTCTGAGTGAATGATTCTGTTCTTAATAGAAAGTGTATAGATATTTACATAGCTCTCAACCACCAGAGGAAAAAGGGTAGAAGAGTATAGCCTACATAATATAACTGTACAGGTTCCAGAACCAGCCCTTAGCAGTTCAAAACCTGCCTTTGCCACTTGTTAGCTGTATGACCATGAACAAAGTATTGAACTTCCATGTGCAATCTTTCTTTCCCTACCAAACTTCCTGAAGATCAATTTAAGATAAGTGCTTAGAGTTCCACTGTCTTTTAGCCTGGTCCCAGTGTCTGGCTTCAACTACTGCCACTCTACTAAAACAATTTTGCCAACGTTAATGGTCAATTGTACTTGCTAAAACAGCACCATCCTTTGAGTCATTATTGAAACATCAGCCACAATTAAGAGCATCTCTGTTTTCTCTGGTTCTGTAACGTTCTTTCCTTTGCATTACTTCACTCTAGAATGCCTTTTTCTCTGTTTCAAGTCTTTTCTCTTCTGCCCTTATAGCAAACATTGCATATCCTTTTCACTCTTTTCACTCTACAAAACATTCTTCCTTTAGGCAATCTCATTTTCTTCACATGTCTTCATTACAGATTAACTCTCCAATAGTCATCTCTGGCCCAAACCTACATTTAAAACTGTCTCTAGGATGTCACATCTTAGAAGGTCCCACCAGCACATGGGATTCAAGAACAAAGTCAGTGTTTTTCTTGCCTGACTTTCTTTTTTTTAATTTTATTTTATTTTATTTGTGAACATACTGTACAGAGGGGTTACAAGTACATGGGCAGGATAATGCGTACATTTCTTACCAAGCATTGCAGCCTCCTCCTTTGGTTTACCCTTCACATCCCTTGCCTGACTTTCTTAAATCTGTTTCTCCTGTTTCTAATCATATGTTAATATCATCATCAGAATGACTACAAATTTTGGACTTCTATTTCCTTTCTCATTCATTTTGCCCACATTTATTAACTGTTGAAGGCCGTTTTATCCATCATAACTCTTTTAATCTTTACCATTAATGAAGATGAGGCAGATCTCCCCATTTTAAAGAAACAATACCAAGATTTAGATATAATCTTGATTCAAGATTAGAAAGCTACTAAATGTCAGAGCTGATTTCATGAGTCCTATCTACAAAGCCCAGGCTGTCTATCATAGTGTGAGATGGGAATGTCTATTTAAACATACACGTATCCCATTCTAGACACTGTCGCCACTGACAGCCAAGTCTAAAGAAACAACAGTGGTCAAGACAGACATGACCTCTGCCTTTATGGAATAAAACACATGGTAGAACTGTCAGTTAAACAATCAAATTACAATCAAACATAGGAAGCTCTATGACACAGAAATCAAGTGTGGAACCACAGCACCTAACTGAAAGGCTCGTGGAAGGCTCTCCCCTGAAAGTAACATCTGACTGAAACCAGAAAAGGTAGTAGATGTTTGCCAAGCAAAAACAGATACCATTTTATACCCCCTAGGACCACTATCAGAACCAAACAAAATGGAACAGAAAATAACAACTGTTGGCAGGAATGTGGAATGTCTATACATGGTTCTTAAGAATATAAAATGGTACAGCCCCTATGGAAAATATTGGGGCTGTTTCTCAAAAAACTTAAAAACAGAATAACCATGACTTGGTATTTCTACATCTGAGTTTATTCCCAAAAGAAGTAAAAATAAAAATTTAAGTGTACATCCATCTTCATAGCAGAATTGTTCACAATAGCTAAAAGGTAAAAGCATTTCAAGTGTAAAAAACAGTAAAAGCATTTCAATAGATCAATAAAATGCAATATAAACATTTCATGGAATATTATTCAGCATTAAAAAGGAATAAAATGTGTACGCATGCTATAACATGAATAAATTTTGAAAAGTCTGTGTTAAGGGAAATAAGCCAGTCAGTAAAGTACAAATACTATGTGATTCTGCTTATAAAAAGTACCTAGACTAGTCCAATTTAAAGAAACAAGACTTTGAGAAGGCAGACATAGGGAGATACTGTATCGTGGCTACGTAATAATACAATGTATGCAATAATGGAAATGTTCTGGAGATGGGCATAGTGATGGTTGCCTAACAGTAAGAATGTATGTAACATCGTTGGATTCAACACTTATAAGTGGTTAAGATGGTAAATCATATATTTTGCCACAATTTTTTGAATCAGCTTTGTCACTCTTTGTACACATTGGTCCACTTTCATATGAAAGGTATAAATCATTTCCTCCTAATATTTTATAGAATGCAGTTATACCACAAACCATAGGACATTTACATGGGAAAAGCTAGTGAAATTACAATATTTTATATTCATACTTTAAGATGTCCCCTAAAAATCTGGTTTCATATAATCTAATTTAGTCTCTTCTTCAATCAACATAGTACTTAAGTTTTACCTTTACTTATTTTTGTGACAATACTTGGGCTTGAACTCAAGGCCTTGTACTCTTACTTAGCTTTTTAGTCCAAAGCTAATGCTCTACCACTTAAACCACATCTCCACTTTCAATTATGTGCTGGTGCCTTGGAGATAAGAATCTCAGACTTTTCTACCCTGGCTGTCCTTAAACCACGATGCTCAGCTTTCAGCCTCCTGTGTAGCTAAGATTACAGGCATGAGCCACCAACCTATGGCCCAGCATAGTATTTCTAATACCTTAATTAGACTATACAGATCACCAAACTCTAAGAAATGGTTTAAAAAGAAAAAAACAGCTATCCTGTCAATTCTAAAATTAAGCAATTGTATAAGCATATCCAGTATCTTAGGGCTTTTCTAACTTAAAAAACTTGTGTTTCAGAGATATTAATATCAAACTAGGACATTTATAAATAGTTTACCCTACATGAGAAAATTAAGCATTCTTAAGTTCTATAATAAATTCAGTGCATTTCCCAACATAAATAACAAGCTATTATAAGTGTTTTATATTTTATCAGTGAATTTTTCCATTTATTAAATAGAAATTACATTATTAAATGTCTGTAACATTTGAGCATAATATAGACTCTGTATTACAGAATTCAGCTCACAGTAACACTACAATTCAGTCTAAAAAAAACACAAAACAGAGAACAAAGTTTGTTGTTGTTTTTTCATTTTGATAAATTTAAGAATGCCATCTATACTTTAAATCATACTGTAAGATGTATCTTAAGAAAATGACCTATTTCCAAACCCCTTGTGTAAGTATGACATAAGGAAAGTTCAGTCCATTCGGATCTTCTGATTTGTCATCCTATATATGATGCTATCATATCCAGGGTCCATGTTCCAAATGTTGTAGGAGATGATGAGGACAGCCAGAACCAAGGCAATCATCACCCAAAGTACCAGGTTGAAAACCACTGAATACTCAAAATTATATTTATATGCCAGGTTATAGGGAATTACTTGTTTCTCTGGGTTTGCCTCAAGGATCATCCTGGTCTTCCTCACCAGGCGTGTGTCAAAGGACTTGATGGTCACTAACTCTACCACAGCATTCCCTCCATAAAGACTGTACATGTCATCTGCAAACTTTTGTAGAGCATCAACGAGGATCTTAGAAGCATCTCTGAATTGTTCCGACTCTTTGCCATAACGTTTCTCAATTTCATCCAAACCTACTAGCTCCAGGGAATACAAATCAGGAGAATGATCCTCAGCTACGTGCTGGTTGAAAGATAACAAACTTGAGATCTCATGAAGCACTTGCAGTTCACAAAGAAAAAGCAGGTCAACTTCCTCATTCCTACTCAGAGAATTTAAAGGGAGTGAACTGAGAATGGAGTTTTCTTGAAACAGGTGATTCCGGAGTTGCTGTAATGTGACTGAAAGGTCTTCAAACACCGAGTTAGCCTTCCCCACCAAATATACTCTTTCCTCGCTGGGAGCCAACTGCAACACTACAGGAGTTTCTTCAGAGAATAAGGAGTGGATGGCATTTGCCACACTGTCAAGACTAAAAGGAACTGCATTTTCCAAGGGGTAGGAGATGACTCTTTCTGTGGGGAAGGCCAGTTTGTCTATTCCTTTCACCATTACCATAATGGTAGCTTGGGGCCTGCGGAATAGGTTACCCACTGCAAGTCCTGGCCAAGAAAGGTTTTCTTTCACAGTGAAGCCCATGGACAAAGCAGCAACGTCTGGGATTCGCTCTGCTGATATAGGCCAATTTCCATTTCGGAAAACAACAGACCCTGGTGATCGTAATATACTAAACTCGTTCCCCCAAACACCTGCCACCAACAAGGACAGCAGTACGAGGAACGCAGTCGTCATCGTGCCGCGGCTGCTGCAGCAGTGCAAGGCGACACAGACGGCCGGCGGGACACCGGCGACCACCGCAGCGGGAGGAGGTGACTTGCTCGAGCTGGTTTCTACTCCCAGAGTCCGCCGCCACAATTTCTTAAAAAGCATTACAAACACTATATTTGAAGGACAGAAAGGAAAATAATTTTTAAGACATTAAGAAGTTGAGAAAGGCTAGGGAAAAAAATTCCAAAAACCCTCCTAAGCACTTGATAGGATTTCTAAACCAGATAGTCTTAAAGGTCTGAGGCCACATACTGTTCTCAAACCCAGCAACCAGGTCTCATTTTTTAGCACCAGGGAATGAGAGTAGGAAAAAAAGTTCACAATTGCCTAATCAGAAATGCAGAGTATCCTTCTAAATTAAAGTTAGGAAATTTTCCTCACATCCTGAGAGAGCTGTCAAGTTTTATCTAGGCAGAGGAATCTCAGTCATGTTAAGTCTGAACCACAAAGAGTCTAACAGCTAAGCTACAGAACAGCATTCTGAAAAGACAAATAGTACTTGTTGCTTTTGGAGAACCTAGTTCATGAGAGGAAAAATTGCTTTTGCTTGTGTTCTCTGAGTATTTTGCAGATCCGAGCTCAAGTTGCAATTCATTACAGCTCTGCCTACACAGGAGCCTGTGCCAATGACTCCATTTTCAAGGTATCTCTCTCATCCATAAAATTCAATCCAGGCCTTAAATTTGGTACATGAAAACCTTGTTTCAGAGACTATCTTTGTATTTGTAGGTATGTCAAAGAGTCTATTCAGATAAGTAATCATAAATAATTTTAAAGTACACAGCAATAACAGATTGTAAGCTTTCCCTTTGTGATATACTTCAACTTTATAAATGTTCTGCAATCTTAAACTAAAATGTTTAATTTAAATTGAAATTTCAAACACAACTTTTACTACTTATACAATATGCATTGAATGAGAAAATATACTGTGATAAGGAACATATGCTCAAAAATCTTCTATACCCAGGAGATTGCTTCAAGGTAACTGCCCTTCTGGAGACCAAAGAAATAAAAGGAGGAAATGTCACTACCAAAACTATTGTCCAAAGACAATGTAAGATTGAACATGAGGTCAATTTTATATCAAATACAGAATAGTTATATAACCACAAATGGGAAAGGCAGTTAAGATTAAAGAATGAGCAAAGATGAAGGAGAATTTACAAGCTTTAGTTAGGATGTGTCTCTCAAGAAGATCTACTGTATTATAATTTCCTGCTCCCAGAAATCTGTACTTGTCACTCCTGTAGGGCAAATAATTTATAAATGTTGGAAGAACATTACTTGGTGGAAATAACTACAGTCTATTTTGTGGTTTCTCATTGATATTCCCACCAGACACTACACAAACTCCATGGAACAAAACATGGTGTTTCTGAATTACCCACAATTATGTTAAATGAAAGAGGGAGATTTGATAAGAACAAAAGATAAAGGACTAGCCTAGAGTAAACCAATCACAAGAATCAGGAGCACTCATTTCTGTGTTTATTTTTCCATAAACCAGCAATAAAATAATTCAGTCTGACTGGTGTAGACCTCTATCAGTCCCATGGAGTATACACACTCATTTGCCTTCTTGAGCTTATTATTTGATTAACTACAACTTCATTTGATTCACCTAGATTAGGGACATACTGTATAATCTTCAAATCAAACATGTTTATCTGATTCGTTAAACATGCCAGACTTGCAGAGAAAGTTAAATTGAGGGCAAAAACGTGAAAACTCAGGAAATAAAATACTCACTTGTCAACATTGCAATGTCAGTCTCCCCCCATTCGATATCAATCTCAATCTTTCCCCACCCTTTATCTCTATAACCCTTTGTATCTCCCTTCTCTGTCCTCTTTGGTGTTTAGTTTCTCTGAGGTAAGGTCTTGATATACAGTCTAGGTTGGTTTAATTTATAAACCCAGAGTCCAGGGTTTACAGGCATGTACCACCATATCAGTCTTACTGTTAAGTCTTAAATTTAATCTGCTACAACTATATGAGAGTCTTTTAAAATCAATGTTAAGTTTTATCCCACTAGTGACAATTCTGGAAGCTACCACACACATACTCCCCCCCAAAAAAAGTTTTTTATTCCAATTAGTAAGTTTAACTTGAGCTATTTACAGTCAAAGAGTCCCTTCCAAGTCCATTTTTTGGATTACTAAAATCAAAGTAATTCAACAAATTGAGTTTTCCAGTTGTATTTTCCAGTAAGAAGAACCCAGTGTCCTCTTGCAATAATATTTAGAAGCATTTTTATCTAGCTGTTCATTGGTCCATAAGGTGATGATGTACACAGCAAGCTCCTTAACTGGGACACACAAGTTGGAATGTAAATGCTGCTGCCTAGCAACTGAAGGTGTGGGATTTTTAACAAGAATGCTCAGGTCACATTTAGTCTTTCTATATAACAGCCTTAAGCTAATAACTTGATAGTACCACTTATTAGCGTTATTCTTATGGTCTTCCACCTCATTTGACTGTTACCTATTAAAACATCAGAGTAACATACTATCCAAATGAATCAATTAACTCAAAACAGCCACAAGGAATCTAGAATAGTAATTTAGACATTCTAAATGTTTAAATGACATTTTTGTTTATAAGAAGGCAAATTATCTTATAGATTACATCTGAGATAATCTCTTCTGAGTCCTGTTCCATTCAAGAGGCACAGTTAAATTTTCTGGTTTCATTTCAGTATGGTCTGATCTGCCAAAAAATACACAGTGTGTGTTGCCATTCTGTTTTTGAATAGATGCTGTCAAAAATGCTTGGAACCACAGAACCATATCAGAGGAGCAGCACAGAGGCTTGATTTCTCCACTCATAATAACTAGTAATCCCCAAAGTTCAAAGAGCACTTTTCTTACTTATGGCCAAAATAATATAAAAATAATGTGTATGTTTATGTACTCTCTTGTATGTCAACTTTCTCAAGCAACCCTGAGACCACTAAACAATTTTCTCTGCTTCAAAATCCATTCCAAATCCATCTACTTCTCCTCACTTCCAGTTATCCTCCTGAGGCAAGCGACCTTTACCCTCACCTACAACATTCCTCTGGCCTTCCTTTTGTCCCCTGCCTATGGTCCAATCTCCAAAGAAATCAGAGCATCTCTTAAAAAAAAAAAAAAAAAAAAAAAACAGATGGAATCATGCCACTCCCTTGCTTATATACTATTTCTTTCTTAATGAGCTCCCTCTGCACATGGAATAAAATCTATACTCTTTGACATTACTGTGTTTCCTAATTATAGCAAGTCTCCCTCTCATTCACCAGTCTCAAGTCATACAGGCCTTCTTTCTGTTCCTCAAATAATCCTTTTCCCTAGGCTTTGCACAACTTCTGTGTTCTCATCTATTCATTCCCAAACCATTCTAACAAAAACAGCACCCTCAACATAGTGACAAACTGTCATAAGCATGTTTATTGACCTGTCCTTACTACTTGTCTCTCCCAGTAGAATGTAAGCTCCATGAAAGCTGAAACAAGTGTACCTTCCTTTCTTCTTTCACTCAATTATTTTCAGACTTATTTTAGTCCAGGCATCTTTCTAGTTAATGAGATTCAGCAATGAACCGAGGAGGCAAAAAAAAAACTCTTACACGTACTAATGCTCAGCCAGAGATGCTCAAGTCTCCAGACAATGATGTGATCTTAGGTTTTACTGTGCTTTGATATGACTTCTAAAACTATTTTCATTAAACCAATCAAATTCCTAATGAATGAAATCTACTGAGACTGATCTCACAATTATAACTTATATTCAAGCTAGAATAATATCAAAAGCTTAGCTCTAACATAATTATTTAGAGCTGAGTGTTGTCCAAAAGCCATTTAATACTTACCACCTTATAAGAAAACAGCTTTTCTTCCCAATCCTAACCTCTTTCATAATTTTTCTTAAATCACAATCCCTCACACCACTTTCACCTCCTCTGTAACCCCATATACTACAACACTTTGGCAGGGGAAAAGGAATGAAGTTAATGAACACATTGAAAAGGCTTGGATATATGTGAATACATTTGCAATATGTGAATTCTACTCTAAAACAGTTTAATTTTTTTTTGCTTAGTTCTAATATGAGCATCATTTATCTAGTGAATGACTAGTAATGAAACCTTCTTGGCAATTACCTGTTAGATTTGTCACACCCAATTTAGCACTTCAGCAATTATAAGAAGTAAAGCCCAAATGTGAAATCATTTAAGTCTAGCCTTCTTTTTGCTGGTAGGATGCCCTGAATTCCACCCAGAGGAGCCTATCACTGCCAACACCTTGACAGCTCACCTATTTGCAGGTCCACTAATAAATGCCTGCTATCTTTCCTCCAACTAAAGGAAGAAAAATCCTGGAAAAGCACAATCCATCTCTTTTGCTACACACATACAGAAAAGCATTGTCTTAAAAGGTACCATGTAACCAATCCAGGGCCAATTTATATGTTCAATCTATATAAAGTGCTAAACCACACACGGAAAAATTACAGAAGAGCATGTGGGATCATAACCAACTTAGGTATTATTAGTTTGATATTTAGACTCATTTACCTACACAACATCAGAGAGTTTTCAGGGCCTTAGTATACAGGCAGCAAGCATACTATTTGATTCTGCAGAGCCTCCTAGAATAAATCATGTACTGAAATGTACACAGATTCTTTGAGAAGAAACTATTCATATAGAATACCAAGTTCAGGTCATAAGATCAAGAACTTGCATACAGTATTCACCTACAAGGGCAGTGGTATCTAGATTGAGGTGGCTGACTCACTATAACTGCCTACTTAGTTATCGTTTTTTACATGACCACCTTAAAAAAAGTGGGACTGGGGTACATCTTCTGAGAGCACCCTAGCCCCACTAACTCAGAAAGTCAGGAGAAGGATCTAGATTGCTTCTGTGTGCATCATTTCTAAAGTCTCCAAAGCAAGGTAACAATCAATCAGGTTTAAAAACCACTGACCTACAGAACTTATAATTTGAACACAAATGTCATAAGAAATCAGGCACTTAAATGAACAAAGCAAGCAGATAAGTCAAAGAAAGTAATGGGAGTATACATTCAAATTAAATTTAATTGAAAAAACTGAAAGTCCAATTTGGTCCTCCTAATTTGCTTTTTTTTTAGACTTTAGGTCTCTGAATTTAACCACCATATATCTTTTCTTTCTATGCCTGGTACAGTGTCTGAGGTGCAAAACATTCAATGAATCACTATTAAATTACTGCTAACGATGGGGGAAATCCCAGCTCTTTTGATGTTATTTGAACTGCAAAGGTAACTCCACCTTCCTCATTCTCAACCAAAATGTATTGTACACCTATGATGTACAAAGTTCTAAGGATTGAGCTAAATAAGACAGAAAGATTCCTGTCCTTGTGTAATTTATGTTTTATAAGATTTATGTTATATAAGATAAGGATAAATATTAATAAATAATCCAACTACAGACAGTAATGAGTGTCCTTCAGCATGAAAATGGCTACGTTTTATCTAGGAGGCTTTTAAGCCACACAGATATCAATGAAAGATATTGGCTTAAGAAGAGCTGAAAAATACTAATCTTATTGAGTATAAGGGTAAAAATTACAGACCCTGAGCTCTACCATATTCTAGTTGAGAGGCCCTGGACAAATCATTTAGTCACTATAGACCCATGAGACTAAATGACCTCTAAGATTTTCTAGCTCTAAGATCTTCTATTCCAGGAAGGATGAATCGGCAAAATTAACTGGGATGTCCATGTCCAGTTTAGAATGCCAGATATTTTGATGTGTTATTCCTCAATCGCTGATTCTTGACATTTACACATTGTTCTAAACTAAAAGTATTTCTCAAGCATCTCATGAGTCCTCTATAATTTACCTAAGGCCAAACCACAGGTTCAGATATCTATGTAAGAGCAATGGCTACATTGCTACATCCAGGCTAGCTTATGAAGCCAGCAGTGATATAGTTCCTAGTGCATAGGAATCTAAATGTCAAGTTTAAAGGGATCCAGAAATTCAATTCTCTCATTCAATTAACATTGAACTGTAGGATGCCAAGTACCAGTCTTGATTCTCTAAGAAAAAAAAAAAAATCAGCCTTCTCCCATAAGGACTATAGTCTGGTAGAGACCCTTAAAGTGGGTTTCAGCGACATCACTAACCCATAAAAGTAAATGTGAAGTGTGAGTATATGAGCACTTTTCTGGGGAGAGGGTCCACAGCTTTCATCATACTATTGAAAGAGTCAATCTGGGAACAAGTGGAGTTTAGACAAGGTTAGTAGTGTGCAAAATCACGGCCAAGAAACTGAGGGTGTAGAATAATTCTTGCTTGGCACACACAAGACTCTGGATTCCACCCCAGAATGGGGGGGGTGGGAGGGGCAAATAAAAGGCACAACAGAAATTTGAACCTTGATCTGCTAGCCTTACCAAACTTGTATTTTTTTCTCCTCTTCTCTTAAAAAGAAAATGAGCCACTGAAGCTTCTATGGATCATGAACCAGAATCATACACCATCTTTTACAAGGCAGATCCAAGCCAACAGTCTTCCACAGGTTGCAGGAGCCAATGGCTCAGGTTCTCCACCTCTGCTTCTCCCAGGTTAAGACAATACAATAGTAAGAGCTCAACACATGACATCAGGGGTCTTGCCAGTCCCAAGTCAAAGCATATGTCTCTCTTCAGGTAGCCCAACCCCAAGGTCATAAACTTAACTATCCCCATGGCAAGAGTCCTAACTTTTTTTGGGAGGGGGAGGGGTTCGATCGTGGGGCCTGAACTCTGGGCTTGGGCACTGTTCCCTCAGCTCTTCAGCTCAAGGCTAACGCTCTACCACTTGAGCCACAGCACCACTTCCGGCTTTTTTCTTTTTGCTTATGTGGTGCTGAGGAATCAAATCCAGGGCCTCATGCATCCAAGGCAAGTGCTCTACCACTGAGCCACCTTCCCAGGACAAGAGTCCTAACTTTAATCTATCCTTTCAACTTAGCACATGTGACCAGATCTCACTCTCCTAATTTATCTCTTGGCCTAACTCTTGGTCTAACTCTTGGTCTTGAAGTATTATGCTCACAAAAATGGCTGTTTCCATTTCATGATCCATGCTGGAATTTGTATAAAAAGATACCCACAAATCAGGAATCAAACATGACAGAGTTAGGAAGTATAATGGACAAGAATAATGGGAAGGACCTGGCCCGTGGAATCTATTGTCTAACCCTCTGGCCCACTACTATACAGAAGCTGTGTAACTTTGGGTAAGTTACTTTCCTCTCTGAATCCTGCTTGCTAATTATGGAAAACAGAGACAATGATAATTCCTATTTTGATAATCAACAAAGATTCAGAACTATTTGAGGGATACAGATGGAATGAGTCACATGGGGTTCCTTTCCTCATGAAGCTTATATTCTAGTGAAAGAAAAAGAAAAATAGCTAAATAGTCAATAAAATAAAAAACAAATTTTAATATTAATTACATTAAAATAATAGTAGCTAATAGATCATAGTCATATACAATATGACTATATACAATATGTCAAAAACTACTATAAAAATTACAAAAATTTAGTTAAATCTCTCAATGGAAGGATATAGTATTATTTTATACGAAGAAAATTACAGTGTCTTATTTAATATCACAGCCAGTAAGAGGCAGGACCAAGACTGAAACTCGGTCTACCAGCATAACCTCACTCTCCTCTGCATCAATGATTTTATGAAAACAGAATCTAGTAATGGATGTAATGGAGGAAAAGTTGAAGTGGGGTGGTTAGGAAAGCACACTGAGCAGGCATCACTTTAGGTTTGAGTATACATTTGGGAAAGGAAAGTTCTTGGCAGAAAGAACAAAGGACCAGAGGAAGAACCAGCCTGGAGGTTTTAAGGGTCAAGTGATTCTGGAGCACAGTGAAGGCTAGCAGTTGGATCTGAAACAGGAGAAGCCATATGTTGGGTTTGTCAGTCAGAGCAAGAGAAAACCCCATTATGTGTATGATGTACTCATTAAAGGCTATATTAAGATGACACAATTAAACTTGCATCTTTAAAGTATAAATCTAGGGTTGGGAATGTAGCTTACTGGTGGATTAGTTGCCTAGCATACTCTGGGTTCAATTCCTCAGTACCACATAAACAGAAAAAGCCAGAAGTGGCACTGTGGCTCAAGTGGTAGAGTGCTAACCTTGAGCAAAAGATGCTGGAGGACAGGGCCCAGGCCCTGAATTCAAGCCCCAGAACTAACAAGCAAGCAAGCAAGCAAGCAAGCAAGCAAG
>NW_012267322.1:5329650-5385318 GCF_000151885.1 Dipodomys ordii | reverse complement strand
GGCCCAGGCCCAGAGTTCAAGCCCCACGACCGACAAAAAAAAACAAAAACATATTAGTATAAAATATTATTAGTATGATATTATAAGTATAATATTAGTATAATATTAGCATCTACTAGCTGAAGAATCCACTCAAAACCTCTCATTTTCATTTAGTATCTTTGTGAGACTGGATTTTGTTCATATGTATCAACCAACCCAACGACACAATGACTGGATGAAAAAGTATGTATGGAAATTCAGCTTCCAAGACATTGGCACAAAAAAAAATTGTAAAGTAATATCAATCTTCTTGCTAAATTTTATTTTGGAATTTTTCATTTTAAAATGTTCAGATATAACAGGTTCTTTTTTTTTGCTTTGCTAATTTTAAATGTATAGAGATTGTTTTGTTTGGTTTTGGTTTTTGTTTAAAGCAAGACACTAATGGCTCACAACTGTAGTCATCACTACCCAGGAGGCTAAGACCTGGAAGATCACAACAAAACCAGTCTAGACAGAAAAGTCCATGATATTCTGTCTCTAAAACACCCAACAAAAAGCTAGTCTGGAAGTATGGCTCAAGTAGTAGAGTGCCAGCCAAGCAAGCAACCTGAGCAAGTGTGAGGAGGCCCTGAGTTTGAAATCTTAGTGCCACCAAAAAGAAGGGAGGGGGGAAAAGAGAAAGAAAAATATTCCTGTTTCAGATCCTAATACAGTAAATATCAAAACTTAATCTCAAATTGGTTCAGTGATTTTTAAGAGTACAAAAAGGTCTTGAAGGAAAAAAAATTGAAAACCTTTGGCCTAAATCAAACATAATAGCTGCCTTCACACTCACTAGCTCATTCATACACACACTTTCTCTCTCTCTCTCTTTCTCTCTCTCTCTCAACAAAACTTTGAATGAAGAAAAACTGACTTTCTTTGGATTTTATTGTGTAATGTACTTAAAGCCCATGGGCCTTACTAATTTGCATGTCTGATTTACTCAGAATCCTTTCTTCCTTCTCTCTGGATAGACACCATAGAAAAATGCCATTGCTATTTTGCAACCCACACTTAAGCCAACTGCAGTGCTGTGGCACAGACGGGGAACTTAGGCAGCCTGGCAAGCAGGGATAAGGAGCTCAACTCCAGGCTGTTCCCTCCCAGGGCCCTTTTCAAATACTAAATCCACAGAACATAGCATTAGTTTGCTCAAAGCAAATAGTTAATTTGTCCTTTCACTGGAAATCAAAAGGACAAAATCACACAGTGAGAGTATTGCTTCAGCCCCCACACTGACCCTCCACCATGCCCTTTTTCCCAAGCAAGTGGATGACTAAGCTATGAAGAATCAACAAATCAATCAGCCCCATAACAAATATTTATACTGCCTACGTGAAAAGAAGAATAAATATTCATAAAAAGAAAACGAATACAGGTAATGAAATAAAAATGCCATAGTACATACTGCTGTAAGAAGTATGAATACAAGAAGAAAAGAGGCATGTGCCAAAATGATCAAGGGTATGAATAAATCAGAAAGTAGTAAATTAATAGCAGGTAATAAGAGCAGCAGAACTAAAAAGTTGGTAATCAAAGTTAGTGATCAAACATCAGTGATTAGACCTTTTGGCTAAAACTCAGTTTCAGCAGGGGGAGGATGAAGATAAGGCTAGAATAATAGATTTTACCTTGATTATGGAAGGTCCTTAAAGTCAAGAGAAATAGTCTGGTTTCTATCCTGAATGTAATGAGGATACACAAAAGACTTTTGAGAAGGGCAGGGACACAATAAAAGCATGTATTTTTAGTTGTTGTCCAGTTTTCTTTGTTGTCCAGTATTATTTTTTGTCCAGTTGTCCATAATATAGTTATGAAATGGCTGAATTAAAAGAAAACAAGATTGGAAGTCAGAGGGCCAGATAAGGAGACTACTAAAAAAGCCCAGGCATGCATGAGCTAGACTTGAATGAGGAAAAGGCCATAGAACCTAAAGAGAATCAGGAATTAAACAGACAGATCTGAAATCTAACTAATACCCAGACAAGGTACCTTGGAAAGGTGGGGCCATACACAAAAACAGGAAAGTCAATGTAACTGACAATATTTACAGAAGACCTACTAAGCTGTTGGATATGCTAGATAGCAAATAAGATACTGGCAAGGAAGTAAAGATGTGATTTTGAACATGATGGCAGAAAAGGTAATTTGATCGATAGGCACTTGGCAGCCTTCAAACTCTTACTATTGTGCCATCCTATGCTGCTGCAGAGGATGGAAAGGGGGAAAAAAAGGACATTTCCCCAGACCCCTTTGCAGCTTGGATTCTGGATGAGAATTAGGTGCACCAATTAAAAAGGCCCCATGTGAGATTTAGAAGGTAGAAATAAAACAGAGGTCTTCATCTTGCTGTTTTGACTTTTTCTATAGGCAACATACACTAACACTAGATTTTCTCCAACAGTACAGGATCTGGTCATTAACTTTGTAGTTATCAAACACCAGTTGTTGTGATGGTATTTTCTTGATTCCCAGTTGCAGCTACAGTTGTATGTTCTGATAAATCAACAATTCTAATAATGGCTTCCTGATTCCTATCCTGCCCGTATGTGACAGGTGTGCAGCTCACCTGTCAAGCCAGTCTGTAATATTGTTTCAGAAGCCTATCTCTAGAGGATCAGCCTTAAAGCCCATTTCTCTGGCCATCAGGAAGTTCCCAAAAAATACTAGAGCTATTTTCTTGTCTTCCTTACATAGCTTCATTTCCTGCAAGTAAATCCAAACATACACTGTGGGTGTAAGGAAAGGCAGAACAACCAAAAAAACCAAATGAAAACATTTGATATATATTTAAAAGAATGGGACTGGAACTTGGAAACAAAGTGAGGTCATAGAATCATATTACTTGCACATATTAGTCTTGAGATCCTATACTCTATTAATCCATTCTGAAATCAACAAAGACAAATATCTTGGCCATCTTAAGTAAAATATAACCTCTTAAGTTTATCTGGAGCTGTGACTGTAAACACAAGCAAAAAATGTTTTTAAAGAGTTTTCATCTCATTTTTTCCTAGTATAAGAGACCAGAAGGATAAGTACTCTAATCTCAATTGTAATAAATGAACCAAAACCCAGAGGAGGTCAACAGTGTACCTAAAGTACAGAAGTTAGTATTTCAGCTAAAGGATTTCCTGCTGTAGCCCTAATTTCTCCTCTTTGGTGCTCTGTCAGTTCATTCTGACCATGTTCTAACAAAAATGTTAAATTGTTGGAATAGAAATAATACCAGCCTAAAAGGACTTGTAAATCCACAAAGAATAAATGGGTCTAACTTACAATAATAAAAAAATTAAATTCAAGTTTATAAATTTAAATTTTGTTTTCTGGGTTTTTTTTCTCCACTTTTAACCTAAAATGTTCTTTGTGCCAGGCTTGCTGCTCCTCCCACACATTTCCAACACACAGTTATAACTAGCAAGTATCTTCCAATTATCTGGGCAGCTACTCGTTTATTTTTCTATCATTCTACAAGTTGAAAAATTAACAGTGGTGTGTTTGCAAATTGTTACTCAGCCCTTACATAAAAGGTCAAAAATGTTTATATTCTGCACAATTCCAGTTTGAAGAAGCATAAAATCAAGTTAATATAAACCTATTCTGAGCAAATGTGCAGAAAGTAGCCCTGTCAGAGCTTAAGCTTTGACCTTCCAAACTTTTTCCACAGAATGTACAATCCATCACGTACAAAAACACAGTGGAGATGTGAGGTGTTGGTAAGTACCCCTGTTAAGGAGAAATTCTGCTAATTATTACACCAAATAAGCATAGTTAACAGGCCATGGCCACAGAGGGGCATGTTCCAGGGCATTAAATAGCTGCATAGGGTAGAGAAGAATATATTACACTATGCCCTTTACCAATAAAACAATTTCCCTGACACCTAAAACTCCAGTCAGCTGGAGCACAAGTGCTCTGTGAGCTCAGCTGGTGGAAAGTGATACTTCAGTGCCACCTAGTGACAGAAACATTTTCACATGCAGAGGTTCGGGCAAGTGACAGTATCTTCGTTAAGCTTAGGAGGGAAAGGAAAGAGGAGGACAGAAGCAATCCCATTTTGAAGGGCTGGAGATAAAGCTCAGTAGTAGAACATGTGCTCAGAATGTGTTAAGCCCTGGAGCTACTCCATAGTCCTGCAAGAAAAGGGGGAAAAACAAGATGGGGGAAAGGAGGAGAAACAAGATGGGGGAAAGGAAGAGAAACAAGATGGGGAAAAGGAGGAAGAGAAAGAAGGGAAGGAGTATGGAGGAAGAAAAGGAAGGGAAAGAGGAAGAAAAAGAGGAAGAGGAGGAGGAGGAGAAGGAGGAGGAATAATAATCTCATTTTAAGGACTCTTTAAATAGCTGCTTTTATATGGGTTTTTTTTCCCTTTCCCTTCTCCCTCACCTCAGCCATCCCAAATAGATATGTCTCAACATAAATTCTAAAATTGAATCAACGGCCCAAAATAATCAGCCACTTTCTAAATATAAGTTTATTTTGCCAAGAATCCTCTAGTAGAAAGCTCCTACAACATAAAATGTCCCAAGGGAGAAAAAAATAATCTTTTCATCTGAAAAGAGTTAAAGGTTTCCAATCCATAGGCTAAGTTTGGAAAACAGCAAACTGTGTATCATATAAATGCAAAATTGTTAAAAAGTAGGACAATTTAGCAATCCATGGCAAGAGTTGTGTGATAATAAAGGATTGGGCAACCTCAGAGAATTGCTTTTCCCATAGAGTGTTTCCAAGCTGCTGATTCCTAATGTAGCATTGGGTGGTTACAATGAACATTCCACAGAAACACAGGGTACTCTCAGAGAATAGGCCAGTGCCAGGAAAATCATGTCTTTCTCCCACTAATGGTTTGATGAAAGCAATCTGGTGTACATTACTGTAGTACAGTAATGAGCTAGGCAAGGCCACTGCTTCATGCAGTTTACATTCTAAGGAAGGCAGAAAAAAACAAGAAAATAAGTGGTATATGAGAGGAGGGTAAGTGACACAGAGAAAAATCAAACAGGGTGCTGGGAACAGAGAATGCCAGCAGGCAAAGAGATGGGAAGTGCTGTTTTAGGGGTTATCAGAGAAAGCTGCTTGAGAATACAGTGTTTAAATAGTCACCCAGAAGAAACCAGAGAACCAGTCATACAGGTATCTGAGGGACGAAATTCTAAAATGAGAGATGATCAAGCACAAAGAACCTGAGGCAGGAAGCATTTGCCTGTTTAAGCAACAGATCCATGCCAGTCTGGGTACATTAGAAGAAAAATGGGAGAAGGCCAGAGAGAATGTGGGTAACAGATCATAGAGAAAGCCACAGTTGTGATTTTTTTAATAGCAGCTTTGTTAACATATTTCACATCATCATTTATCCTTTTAAAGAGTACACTTGAGAAAGTGTATTCCCTGAATTATTTGATTATCATTATTACTTAAGCATTTTCATAACCCCTCCCCTAAAAAAATTTGCAGCTAGTAAGTCCTTTTTCTCTCCTCAGCACTTGAAAGCCAGTCATCTTTGTTTCTACTGACTTACTTTTTCTGAACATGGAATCATGTAATATATGGCTTTTGTGGAGTATCATTTATCAATACTTCATTCTTTTTTATTGTCAAATAATATTCCATTGTATCAAAGTATCACATTTTTAATACTCATTTAACAGGGTTGTCCTATCTATGGCCATCATGAATAATCTGCTGATCCATTGTAAAAGGTGGTTTTCCAAACGACATCTCCCAAGCATCCATGCATAAGTACCTCCCTTAAGGAGAATAGGAGAGGGCTGGGAAGGTGGCTCAGTGGTAGAGCGCTTGCCTTGCATGCATGAGGCCCTGGGTTCGATTCTTCAGCACCACATAAGAAAAAAGAAAAAAGCCGGAAGTAGCGCTGTGGCTCAAGTGGTAGAGCGCTAGCCTTGAGCTGAAGAGCTGAGGGACAGTGCCCAGGCTCAGAGTTCAGGCCCCACAACCGGATCCCCCCCCCCAAAAAAGGGAGAATAGGAGAGTTTGAATGCTATGGTCTAGAAAACCACGTGGAGTCATTGAAAACAATGCCTTTAGCATTAGTATTTACCAGATCAAGCACCTATATCATTAGGTGATAAGTATTTCATATTATTGGATTTCATAGGAGCAAATACTTTATTAGAAACCAAACAGAGAGGGAAAAGAAGGCAAGGGAGAAAATGCAAAATATGTCATTGCCTTCCTTCATCACACTTTGCCTGAGCAAAAATATGTCATCAAATATCAAAAACAGAATTATCCTAAGACTTTCCCAGGTATTTCTGCATGTTCCACTCACCATCAAAATAAATACTAGATTGCACCCACATTTCACACTGAAGTTACAATAAAAAAGCAGACTTATATTCTGGTTTCAAAAATTCATTTGTGATTGTCTATGTTTTCTCAGAAATCTCTGGGAATACTTGGACATTCTTGGGAATGAGAAAATCCAGCTTACAAATTATTTTCAAATGCAATAACATGTCTTACATACAAAATGTGACATCTTCAGGAACTGATAGAGGGATGTGTTTCATACACATTTAATAATACAACTATTTGTTTTAGTTCTGCAATTTTATGTTTGGAATTGATTTTTTCCACACCCCATACACTTTAATCGACCCCTAAAAAAATCTGGCTGAGGTGAGGAGCTGCTGTTGCCTCCTCTTCCTGCTAAGTTCTGGCTGCTGGAATGTTGAACAGAAGTGATGAGTGCCACTTCCAGGTCTGGCCCATAAAACACTCTGAAACACATCCCTGCATGCCCTCTTCCTTTCTGCCTGTTCAGAAAGAAGATAACCTAAAGTGACCTTTGAAGTCCTCTGTTGGAGATGGAAAGCCTCCTTAGCTTATATCCCTAAATAAATGCACCATGCTGTCTACAGTACTCATTACAGTTACATGAGCAAGAAACACATTTTTATTATGTTTCAGTCATTAAACAGTACTTAGATTTGATTTTTGTCACAGCAATAACCTATGCCAATATATGTCCATAGGGTTATACATAGTACCTGCAGCATCTCACAGATAAATGACCTGGATTAATAATATACACCTTCATCTTTGTTATGTGTACAATTACTAAATACTAATAGAAATAATAGCTGATGCTTGCATAGCAAATACACTGCTTTATCTAAATTAATTCATTGGATCTTCAAAACAAACATCAGTGGTGTTACAATAATTATCTCCAATTAACTGATAACTGATAATGAAACTGAGAATCAAAGAAATTTAAGGGACCTGCCCAAGTACTATGGTTCTGGTTCTGGCACTCAAGCATTCAATCAGCATACTTTAAATGTGGAGACAAGCAGCAAAAACTTTAATTCCAAGTTAGTAGTAGTAGTAGTAGTAGTAGTATTTTTCATTCTTTCTCATCGCCCCCCTCCACACACAGTTTCTTTCCTTCTTCCTTCTCGCAAAAAAAGATAAAAGGATATAATAGGTAATATCACCTTCTCATATTTGTCATATATACATGTTCATTATTAACCTACAAAAAGAATTTCAGGACAGTTCTGATTTGCTCTGAATCCTGACTTCAAAGAGCTATCCACTGTACATGCGGGTCCAAAAGCCAGTGGAATTATATGCTTGCTTTCATGAAAATGCAAATGTTCTGAAAGCAGCTAATAAGTAAATCTGTACTTTTCCAAAGCAGCAAGATTAACTTCATTGTGGGTTAAATTTGCTGAATATCTGAAAAGGACATCCAAAATAAACAGTCATGTACTAGTGGTAGCCAGGGGTGATGTGACCAAATGCACACTTGAGAAGGAATTCAAGTGTAGTGGTGAACATTTCCCTGATTCAAAGTAAACAAAGAAACAAAGCAAGTTTTGACATGGACAAGACATTTGAGATCATAAAAAAGCAGCAGCCTTGCCAGCGGGCTACAAGCCTCGATTAAATGCATATTTCAGATGACTCATAAACCACCCCTAAAATGACTGGGCACATGAGCCAAACAGAGGCTGTTTCTCCCCTTCCACAGAGGACTATCCATTTACTATCCATGTCCCACTATGGAGAGTTGTCCCTTTAAAGACTAACAAGAAAATTTAAAAGGAGCAATGGATTCCCTTCCTATCTATAATCTAGGTTATTTTAAGAAATAACCTAGAAATCACCTTCTCTCTTAAGAAAGACATACAACACTGTCTCAAGCAAAGGCAGAGTTTACTGACCGGAAGCCATTTCTCCAAGCCAAATATATTTATTTTGTGCAAGGTACTACTAGGAATTTTAACATTTATTATCTCTTTTTATAAAAGATTTAAAACACAAACTCTCTTTAGCAGCTAACAAAAAAGAGGCAGATATGGAAACATTCAAATTCATACGGCTCATTTTGAAAGTAACCATGTGAAGGATCAAAGAATGTCAGGTACCTAGACCATTTTCAAAAAGATATAAAATCAGCTATGATGTTACAAGTTAGAAAGAAATCCCAAATGCTAGAGACATCAATCAGTCACTGAGCACCTGCCTGAATATTATACTGTGTGCCCAGACCTGCGTTAGGAATTGTAGAAGACATAAAAGGAGGTTACAGTTAATATCACATTATGGCAGCTAATGATAGCTAATAGCAATGGAGCCTTTACTATGTGTCAGAGACAACACTAAGTGCCTTAGTCTATAGTAACTCATTTAACAATCCAGCCACAATTTCCAGACATAGGAGAAATAAAAATCAATGATCTTATTACATTAGACAGTCAAAACTTTAAGATGATTTCTGGAAACTTTTCCTATGCTTAGGATAGTGAACAATTTATTCCTGACTATGATTAAATCATCTAAGATATCCTCAGAACAAGATCTATAAATGTCATAAAGTCTGACCTATGTGCTGAATGCATCATGTTTAAATAAGCACAAGGAAAATTACCCTCTTTGATCTAACGTTAAAATTGAGGAGACCCATGGGTTTAATAATGGCATTTTTTAAAAAGACAATGCACAGTAGCATCAGAAAAGAAAGAAAAGAGCAAAGTCAGATTATAGCATGTTCTCAACATGAAATTTATTGTTGCTGATAAGGAAATAAATCCAAAAGGTGTCGAAATTAATCTTCACATTTACCAACAACAAGAATTTGGTTCAAATCTTTAAGGTCAGATTAAGGTAACAGGCTGGATTGAGCCATCCATCAGGTAAAATAAATGCTCTGGAACGTCTAGACTAAACAGTGCCAAGAATTCCTAAGAAAAACACCACTTCTAAAAGTGGAGGTCAGCACAGAGGCCTGGTCCAGTGAGGAGATGCCCTGTGGCTGCAGGTCTAAAAAGAACGCTACCCTACAAATTCTCACCAGACGCTTAATCAATATCATGCCTTAGGACCCAAACTGCTACTATAAAATCAATACTACCTTTATTTTAAGTAGCAGAAGGAACAATGAGATTATCTTGTTCCTTACAAGTCTGTCATGGAAAATCTGGCTCATGGTGTATGTTATCTTTTGCTTGTGCCTGAAGGAACGTGTTTGTTAGGTTTGGAAGCAGTCTGGCAGTACAGCCCAAAGAGAGGAAAAGGTGAAGGAATACATACACACCGGCTTAGGAAAGCTGAGGCCTAGAAGTTCATTATGAGCCAAAGAACAATGATTCATAAAATGAAAGGTTCTAAGACTTTCAATCGCCAGCTTTTATACTGGACCTGACCTCCAGCCCTGACCCTCAGATTCCTCCCTCCCAACAGTCTACTTGACAGCCCCCTAAACATCAAATAGGCATCAGACTTGTTCAAAAGAAAGCACTTGATTTACCCCAATACCTTCTCTCCTTCCAGACTTTCTCCTTCCTCAGTCTTCTAATCTCAGTAAATAGTCACAACCTAGTCAATTAAAAACCTGGTGTTACCTTCAAGGAATCAAATTTCCCTTTCTTTATACACTCTCAAGGAAAACCAAATCAGTTTGCCTCAAAACTATATTCCATAGTTGCCACCTGGACTAAGCAATCAGCATAGCTCTCCCCAGAGTTTTCTTTCTAATTCTACACAAGCCCTCCAATATTCCCCATGTAGTACCCAGAAAACACTTTGTAAAATACCAATCAGTTCAGCTTGCCTCACACCCTTACTCCCCACCTTGAAACTCTCCAAACTTTAACATCATCACAGCCTACGAGCTATTCCATGCTCTCGTCTCTCCTGTTTGTCTCTTTCTCCATAAGTTCTAACTACTGGCCACCCTTGATGCCCTACATCTGAAAGCTTAAAAGCCTCTGGAAGTTTTGTCCCTGTGGAATGAATGTCACTGTCATCTCCTGGATTTCACATCAAAGGACACTTGAGAACACTCTAAAGTATCCTACCCTTCGGTCATTAACATACCATACTGTTTACCTCTATGTGATATGATCTTATTTAATACCTTCATGTTATTTACCTTTTATTGGTTTGCTTCTTCTGACAGAAACATTAATCTCCTTGAGAGGAGGAGCTCTAGTTTATGTGTCACCACAGAAGCCCCCGGGAACAAAGCAACACTGCACATATATGGCCTTCAGTGAAAATCAGCACAATAAATACATGGGTAACAACAAGAAATTTGAAATTGCTATCCATCAAACTGTAAGTATTACCAATTATAGCCAGAGACCAAACTTGAGAATAGAAAAACCTTTGATTTGCCCTAGATTGGGTTAAGCTTCTCTAACATTTTGCAATTAAAGAATGAGATGTTCGGCCATCCTAGGCCATTAAGTATAACACTGGCTGTAGGTTTGTCAGACACAGCCTTTATTATAATGAGGAATGTTGCCTGGATTCCTAGTTTCTCCAGAGCTTTCATCATAAAGGGGTGTTGGATCTTGTCAAGTGCTTTTTCTACATCTATTCAGATAATCATGTGGTTCTTATCCTTGTTCTTGTTGATGTGATGAATTATATTAATTGATTTGCGTATATTGAATCAGCTTTGCATCCCTGAAATGAATCTTGTTTGATCATGATGTATGATTTTTTTGATGAGTTGTTGAAGTCAATTGGCCAAAATTTTGCTGAGAAGTTTTGCAACAATGTTCATCAAAGAAATGGGTCTATAGTCCTCTTTCTTTGATGAGTCCCTGTCTGGTTTTGGGATGAGGGTTATGATGGCTTCATAGAAAGAATTTGGTAGTGAACTTACACTTACAATTTCTAGGATAATCTTGCCAGACAAGTAAAAAAGGTCAAAAGCTATGTACATATGACCATATAAGATGATGCTAAGCAAAATGAACCCCAAGATAGGGACACAAGAGGTTTTTTTCTTTGTTGCTGTTGTTTTTAATGTACTATGTGATTTTATGTTCTTCCCCCATGGTATAACCCCTGTTGTCACTGTACTTGATTCCAATGCCCTGCATCTTGTATATACATTTTTCTAATTTGGGGAGGGGAAGGGAAATAACAAAATGCTGAAATAAAGATACAGGTTGACCAATTGTAACAATAAGATATACAAGACACTATGTTGAAGACAAACTTTACAAGTGGTGGGGGGAGGGAGGAGGAGTTGGGGAGCTGGGGAGGAAAGGGATAAAAGGGAAAAACAAAGGAGGGGGTAACAATGCTCCATAAGAAATGTACTCATTACCTTACTCATGTAACTGTAACCCATCTGTACAGTATCTTCACAATAAAAAAAATTTTAAAGAATGAGATGTCAACAAGACAAGAAGAAATAAATTTTCAGCTTTTCAGATGTTAACTCCAATTTGAAGAAGCAAACAATAACAGTGGACATTCAGATACAATTTCCAATCACCAACACTACATGAGACTTACGAATCATCTTTTTTCTGTCCATCCACACCTTCCCCCTCACCCCCCGCAACACACAGATACCCCACTTCCTACCTTCTCATGTGATTGCCCACAGGCTTCTAACACCCTCTGGTTTATTGACTCATTCCCTCTATCAAACAAGAGCTTAGAAAAGTGTAACCTTGGGGCTGGGAAGGTGGCTCAGTGGTAGAGCGCTTGCCTTGCATGCATGAGGCCCTGGGTTCGATTCCTCAGCACCACATAAGCAGGAAAAAAAAAGCCAGAAGTGATGCTGTGGCTCAAGTGGGAGAGCACTAGCCTTGAGCTGAAGAGCGAGGGACAGCGCCCAGGCCCAGAGTTCAGGCCCATGACCGGACCTCCCCGCTCCCAAAAAAAAGAAAAGTGTAACCTTCTAGATAAAGCCTTTTTGGTGAGTAAAGAGGAAGAGCAGAGGAGCTTACTGACTGACTCCCACTTGCTGGGTACTTATGCTGAATGCTTAGAAGCTTTAACAATCCAGGTCATAAAATACCACTGGCCCCATTATTAGATTTAAAAAATGAGTATTAGATCCAATATTTTCCAGAAAGCAAACAAGTGGCAGAGATGGGACTGAAATCCACATCACTCAAAAATTCCAATTCTTTGTGTCTCATCATTTTAGCAAAAATAATCTTACTTTGTTATTCAATTTGATATATCCTTTCACAAAAAAATGTAAACTATAGTTCACTGACATGCATCTCTTCCATTATAAACTTTCTTGTATGCAATGGATTCCTATATTACAAATGGTAAAGCCCTTAAATAGTTCCCTCTTACTTATAACCCTTCAACTGGCAAATACTACAGCTGCAAAGGCAGTCCTCTCTAAAGTTTCCCCTCAAACATTACTACCTTAAAGTAGTAAAAATAACTTGCCAATTCAGGTCAATGTAATCATGGGGATTAAAAAAAAATCCTAGTTGGGTGACACTGTCCAAAAAGAAATGTACTTTTTATCTGATTTACCTAGCTATAATCCTCTGCACATCACCTTTATAATAACAATGAAAAAATACAAAAGAGAAGAAAAAAAAAACGCTAGTTTAATATAATGTATATCCACATCCAGGATGCTCATGACATACCAAAGACCAGCACCCCAAAGCCAGATAACTGTAGTCAACCCAAGCTTTCTTTTACTTATTTTTTTTTTTTTGGTCCGGTTGTGGGGCCTGAACTCTGGGCCTGAGTGCTGTCCCTCAGCTCTTCAGCTCAAGGCTAGCGCTCTACCACTTGAGCTACAGCGCCACTTCTGGCTTTTTTTTTCTTTTTGCTTATATGGTGCTGAGGAATCGAACCCAGGGCCTCAGGCATGCAAGGCAAGCGCTCTACCACTGAGCCAACTTCCCAGCCCAACCCAAGCTTTCTTACCAATACAAAACTCATTCTTTCTTCTACAACTAAAAAACAAAACACACATTGAAATACCTCCCAAACCTAATCTGTGGTATCTTATGTAAATAAAGAGTAAAATTAAATTCAACAAAACCAATTGTTTTTGTCAACCTCTGTTCTTTAACAATAATTGTTTTTAATAATATTGAATTATATCATCACCAAAAGAAAACAACACAAAATAGTAGGCAGAGAAGCAAGACTAGTCTAGCTTGCTTCTTTCATGTATTAGAAAGTATTAGAAATAATCTAAGTATTTTAGATTTGAATCTTCCAAACACTTCTAAATGAACCGGTATTTCTTCTGTAATGTTAATTTTCTCTAATGCTAATTTATGAAGACATTCATTACAAGTTTACAATAGTATACTATGCAAAATAAATTATAGATTCTGTTTGAAAATAAAATCTCATTAGACTATTTGCTTATTTGCTACTCAGCTTTGTGTTTTTGCAGATAATAAAGTGATACCTTTTAGGACATATTAAATCAGAAATATTGATTAAATTACAACTTTACACTTGCAGCAGCAAGCATCCATTTCTGGTACTTTTAGTCTCCCTCAGTTTTTTTTAAGGACTGATAAGAACTTTATTGTTGGTATGGTTACTGCCTAAAAATGAGCCTTTCTTTTGTGGCAAGATATTGCACACAACAAAATATCACCAAATCAATATTCTTCACTCTCCTCCTCATTTTCCTCCTCATTCTTTTTTTTTCATTCTTTCTTTCTGTTTTGCTTTTAAGATCATAGGGTAGTGAGTTGTATCGCATCAGGTTCAACCCAAAATGATAAAAATGCACATGCTCTCCTCCCCACCCTAGCATGCTCAAGGGGTGTAAATATTTCATGGTATTACCATCATTCACTCGGTGCTTATATTGTCTGATCAAGCCTCTATTTCTGTCTCTTAGATACTCTGGAGGATAGCGTTTTTTCATGTCTGCTGCTCAGTCACATAAAGCCCTTGCTTCTCAAAGGTTCTTCAAAGTTCAATAATTTATTAAACACTGCTGGGGTCTGTAAGCACTCACAGAAATGCATAACTACAGAATATGTGGAACTATTAAAGCGTTTCTTTAATAAAAAAAGATGACTTTAGAGAAAATGACAGCATTGTTACTTACACAGGAGAGGAGACACAATCTCAACAATTGAAGTTATGCTATGCTAAAAGGCTAGAGCTTAAAATAAACAGGAGTGCTGTTTACAGGTAAGTCATAAGCAAACCCACTTTGAATTAGGCTATCTAGACAATCAAAAATGCAGCTGGAAGTCCCAGATTTCTCCTCTCTCAGGTCTCTATTTTTCCTCTTTCTAAATATGACAGAAAATTCCATAATTCCATTAAAATCTTCAATAAAAACTTTAAAGGCCAACAACATATTTAACCTTATCAATATTATACCTAAAGCCTCCTTATTACACTTGTTCCTTCCTACTGATCCCAGAGCAACAGGCAGAGAAGACATTGACATAAGTCACACATAACATATAAAAACAAAGTAATAAAAACCTAAGCTGCATACTTTGATCAGCAAGTATTTACTGAACTCAGATCCATCAGTAGCCATAGGAAATACACAAGCGGTCTAAGAAAGACATTGCTCCATGCTTAAAAGGCACACAACAAGTGCTTACAATAAGGCCAAAAACAGTACAAAATATATTGCTACCTTGAGTGAGCATGTTCAAGGTTCACAGTGTTTCATAGGAGGTAGAAACAAACCAATTTGCTTGACAGTATACAAAGAAGATGATTTTCTACATAATGCACGGTCCTCTTAATTTAACTTGATTTTCAAAAACAAAAGAGCCTTAAGAAATTGATAGCCAAATAAATGATTGATGTCACAAATTAACTTTTATTTAAACATGGTTAATTTCAACCATTCATTTGTGCCCTTCCTAAAACCTTACTAAATGCCTGTAAAACAAGCAGGGTAGGCCACACCTGTAATCCCAGATACGTGGGGAGACAGAGGTGGGATGATAGAGGTTTGAGGCCAGACTGGGGAAAATTGGCAGGAGTATTTGAAAAAATATAAATAAATAAAAATAAAAGGAGTGGGAGTGTAGCTCAAGTGATAGAGCATTTGTCTAGCAAGCAGGAGGCTCTGAGTTCAAACCCACGGCAAAAAAAAATAGAGAGAGAGAAGGAAAGAAAAGGAAGGGAAGAAGGGAGGAAGGGAGGAAGGAGGGTGAGAGGAAGGAATGGGAAAGAAATCTTCAAGGACAAATAGGGAAAGAAAGGAAGAGAAGATAACAGCAGGCAAGAGATAAACTACAAATGGTTAAGACACAAAGGGAATGGTAACTAACAGAAAAGGCTTCAGTCCATCTGGCAGGCAGACCTCAATGGAGAAAAGGGAAGACCAGTAAGAAGTGACATCCATCACTGGTACTACCATCTCCAGAAAGACTTGGGGAAATACACAAACCAGAAACCCAAAGGCACTGTCTCTGAAAGTAGGGCAGAGAAACAGGAAGACTGGATGGAAGTCTACAAGCAGACATTAGGCCGCGATCCCTCCTCTCAATCTAACAGACAGGTGATCACCACATCCTTCAATAAGCAAAACAAGAGATGAATTGTCTGTAATGGTGGGCTCAGGAAGGACCTGGATACTGCATTATTGCATGACAACTCTTAGGACAGTTGTTCCACTGGAGTTGTAAAATTGCCTAATAATGTACTTCAGTGGGATCATTGTCATCCTTTCTCCAAGCACTTAGCCCTTCTGATCTGAAAATGAGTGAATTACATTGTAGCCTTTCTTTGTTAATTTCTTCCCTACCTATATTTTAGTTTTACTTTGTAATTTCTAGAATTAAATATTAAACAACATAGATGTTCTAATTTCATATCTTTCTTCTCTTAACTATCTTCCTACTTTCTAAAAAACAAGTCTTCAATGTCATCTTCTAGTATGTGTATTAAAATTGTTACTCCTGATATACTGTTACATTTTGAGAGCTTTCTTGCTAATTGTTCTTTTTTTTTTCTTTTTCTTTTTTGCCAGTCCTGAGGCTTAAACTCTGGGCTTGGGCACTGTCCCTGACTTCCATTTGCTCAAGGCTAGCACTCTACCACTTGAGCCTTAGCGCCACTTCCACCATTTTCTGTGATTTATGAGACTGACACGCTACCTACTGCGCTAAGGAGGCAACTATTTTCTGTGATTTAATTGGAAATAAGAGTCTTAAGGACTTTCCTGCCCAGGCTGGCTTTGAACTGTGGTCCTCAGATCTCATCTTCCTGAGTAGCTAAGATTACAGGTGCCTGGCTATTGTTTCCTATTTTTAATGTTTTATAATGGGAAATTTTAAACACACACAAAAAGAATTGTATCGTAATTCCCAGATATATATGTATTACCCAACTTTGCAATAATTACCAACATTTGCTAACCTTATTCTATTCTCCTTAAGCCTATCATTTTTTTCTAGATTACTTTAGAGCAACCCCAGATACCCTAATATTTCACTTTTAATTATGTGCACTATATCTCTAAGGACATTTCTGTTTATATATATGGATATATATATATATATATATATATATATATATCCATATATACATATATATCCAGAATCCATAGCACAACTAACAAAAGCAACAAAATGCAAGTATTACTTTTTGATTAGCATCTTGTTCCTATTCTATGTATATAGTATCTCCCATCAATCTGAAAATATTATAATTTGTGTTGAAGCTTTAAAAGTATTTTCTGTTTTCCGTACTATCTTATTTCTCTGGGTTCCTTTTCTTCTCTTAGCTTTGTATTCTGTTGTTCCTGTTTCAACAATTTCTCTATGCCTTATGAGCCCTGCTTATCAGTTAAAATCTCAAACAAGGTAACATAAACAGATCTGAAGCTAAATGTGCATACACTTAAATTTGTCAGCTAGTGGCCTCACCCTAGGGAGACAGGGCAGAAACCTGGCCTTTTCTGTAGATACCATCAAATATTAACCTACACAACATTTGTTGGACTGGTCAGCTTCCCTGGAGTGGAATCCCAAAAAAACTCCTGTAGATAGAAGATCATATAACCTTTCCAAATAACAGAGGTTCCAAATAAAAGACAGGCTTTCCATGCCTTCCAGTCTGTAGAGACCATATTATGTGGATCATATGGTTTTATCAATTTCCATATTTGTTCAAAAAATTTAAATACTTTAAAAAATATTTAAAAGCAGCAAACAACTTTTTAAATAAGTCCTTCAAATTGAAGTTCAACATTTCTAACTTGTTTTGTAAACTCAAAAAATATCTGGAAAACAAAGGCCCACATCCTGAGCCCTCCTGATAGCAAATGAACTGGTTATTTCACCAATGATACCACCTGGCCCTAATGTTCCTCCAAACCTGAGGCAGTTTCAGCTTCTTATACTATGTGTCGAGTGGGAAAAGCTTAAAATTCCTATTTTATAATGACATGTGACTTCATAAAAGGAAAAAACACTTGTAAAATAAACACTGCCAATTTTTTTCTTTTTTCTGTTATCTTGGGAAAGAGCTAAATAATTTGGTAGAGCGATGCAACAAGGCAAAACATACCCCAATACTATAACAACAGATAGTAAATTCTTGCATATTTCCTGTCCCAGAAAATAGCACTCCAACATCAAGGTATCCTCAACACAACCAAATTATCTCCAAGGGTTATATGCCTGATTTCCTACGGGAAAAAAAATTATCAAAAATGATTTTTTCCAACCATATCACAGCTAACAAAATTAATATTCCTTTTTGATTCCTTTTGATTCCTATTTCATATGTATAGTATGTACATGCATATAGCAAATATTTCTTATTATTTGTTTTGAAAAGTAGATATAAAAATAAAACATGTTCTGGATGTATAGTTACTTTTACAAAGCCTACAATCTCTTTTCTTAGCTAATACACATGGGTATTTTATATACTTTATATATACACACCTAGTACGTACACACGAATTCATAAGTGCACATAGTCACACACACACAACATGACTAAGCTTAGCAAACACATCAAGAATATTTCTGGAAGTGCCTTTGGGCAGTTGAGATGTGTTAAATGTTTTTTAATATAAAATAATCAGCTATTGAAAATGTACAATGATTTTTTAAAAAACTGTCCAATGATATTCCAGGAATCTATTGTAAAACACGGAGGTAGCTGAAAACTTCTAGGAGAATTTTAAGTTCTCACACTAAAATATATGATAAATATGCAAGATAACATACATGTTAACTTCATTTTAGCTACTATGCTAAATGTCATAAAACATGTACATGTGTGTACAAATGTGTGCAACATTTATCTATTTTAAAAATTATTTTTTAAAAAATGCTCAATGATTTTTATAACCTAGCTACAAAAACAGACTTCATTCACTATCTTCAGAAGTAAAAGTCATCTCCGTGACTGCTAGCTATATATGCTTAGCTAAAAACAACAATGCTACAAAACTTGCTTTCATTTCAGATTAACAGCCCTGTCATTCATCCTTAAAATGTTTATCTCCTTTGGTCACAATTTTATTGTAGTTAAACAGCAACCAGTGTGTGACCACAAGCATTCAAACGCTCTGAGTACACAAAGAGCATCCTGTTCTCTTTACAGTTGAATGGACTTTGACTGGTGTGAACAAAAGACAAGACCCTGCCATTCTTCAAATTAAAAAGCAAGGAACAGCAAGGAAAAACATTTCATAGAATACCTCTCTCTCCACAGTTCACTTTATAAATGCTAATGAAAACAGTGAACTAAATAGCTGCTTTTCTTTACCAAAAGTATTTTTGACCAGTTAAAAATTATTATCCATCTCAGCATTTCTGTTTAAAATGGGGTGCTAATAATAATTTGCAACTTAACAATAACTAACAGCACTTATTATCTAAGTATAGATAATACTATGGCCACATGCAAAGATGGCCAGGCAAAACAGAAACAGCAGTATCACTCAGGACCTGCAAACACTGAATAGAGACTTGACATTTGAAGCCCGAAATTTTAAAAAGCTCCCCAAGGCCTTAAGAAAGCAGAAGTTGAATCCCTAAGGCCCTCTAATAATCTAGGAAAAGAAGCTGTTGCTGCCACCAACACCGGCAGGTGGTAAGGGCTCCCTGACCTGACTATTAGAGAAGGCCAGTGAGGTCAGTCCTGGCTCTCATTCTCCACCTGTGTTATTTTTCTTTTCTAGCCTTCTTGCTAATCCCTCTCTCATATGTATCTTGCACTAATATATCTCTCAGGTCCTTAGTTCCTAAATTATTGTATTATCTTTCCTGTAGGTTATTTACTTTGCAGCAACATAAAGAATAGAAGAGGAATGTGCTTAAATTGTGATGTTAATACTCAGGATGGGAGACAGAAATTTCATTGGTTGGGATTTTTTTATTGCACAATGTACAGAAATAGTGTATTATTTAGGTTTAGATTTGCCTACAAGTGACAGAAAATCTGAAACAGCAGTGATTTAACCAGGCTTGTATGGTGGCTCTTATGAAGTCCTTAGAGACCTAAGCTCCTTCTAGCTTACCACTCTAAGGAAAGACCCTCATCTTCAAGATCTAAATGTAGTACTGATATTCCAGACAGCAGAAGGGCCTAAGAAGAAGAAAAGGGCAAAGAGCACAAAGAGCTTAAGGAACCTTACCAGAAACAACTACTTCTCCCAGTCACATGGTCACACCTAGCTTAGGGAGAGATGAGGGGGTTGGGGGATCTGAGAAATAACTCATTTTGACAGCTTTGTGTCCTAAGATATCCAGGACAGATAGAATCAAGAAGTGATTTGAGACTCTATTTGCAATCTTCCATAAGGAGCTTGCAACTTTTATAAAACTAGAAATAGTTGGTAACTCCAGTTAAAATATCCTTTTCCACAAAGAAAAGCCACTAAAATACATGGATTTGATCATGAGTCCTTGACCTGCACCCTGTTATACCTCAATGACACCTCTCTGACCTGTACTAGATAGCTGAATATTTCCATGCTCTGACTCCCTTAGGAGTGGGTGTCCCAGGACTATGACTCCTACAGACCTGAAGGCACTGTCCTCTGGGTTATATCAACTGTCCAAGTTCCTCAGCCTTGTGGCCTAATCACCTCCCATCATTAAGAAAGAGTGGCCTTTCACATAGAAGGGGCAAATCTCACATAAATGACATTTGGCTGATGACCAAAGGTGACAGGGATGAGAGCAGGGTAAATAAAGAAAAATGTAGAAGCCAGTTGGGGCAGTCTTTCATTACAGCCCTTTCATGAGCTATTAATCTTAGTCATAGTCAGTCAGTGAAAAATAATTACTTCTTCTAATACACGTTTTACACACAACTAGGAATAGTAATAGGTCAGCCCATGTACCTAGAAAAGATATAGCTACTGACTGGCCCACAGCCATCTGACATGGCAGCAACCTTTCATTGTCTAACAACTTCTCTAACAATGAGAATCACAAGGAACAATCATTACCAGCCATGCTATCATAATATCACTAAGTAGGCTGTTGTCAGAATAAAGGAAGATTTGTGATTCCCTTTGGCTAGAATAAAAGTAAATAAAAATTTAAATACCTCCTCATTACTTTCTTGCAAAGTATTTCACTGTTGAGATATTTTAATGGAGTGTTTTTTATCCTGCTGTATAGCATTCTTCTCCTTATTCACCATTAGTTTACCCTTAAATTCAAGGTACTTTGAGGTCTTTAAGTCATTCTGTTCATGGAAAAAGCTCTGGACTTGGAATTCCAAGTGACAAATTCATCGCTATTATTAAGTTGCTCTGGAATCTTGAAGAATCTCTGGCCCTCTGTTGCTTCTGGATTATGAGAGATCAGTCTCAAAAGGGCCATAAGGTATTCCTCAGCTTTCACAAATAACAGGTCAAATAAACAGGCTTAGCGGTAATTGCAAAAATCCACCTAAACTTTTAAAATGAACAAATATAGGCCATATAAATGATGAATTATAAAGGATACCTCAAAACCTAGCACTCTAAGAATAAATACAAGATACAAAAATGAAAGAAAGGCACTCACTGCACACAGCCGGGTGCCAGGTTGATGCAGAAAATGCGCCAGCAGAAACAGCCTATGGCTGTGGATCAGGAGGCAGCAAGCAGTGGGAACATGAAGAAAGAGGAATAGACACTTTTCAAGAGAAATCCCAGAACCTGATGCAATTAGATCTCCTGTTGCTTGGAAAGCTATCATACAAATCCTGGCTTCAAATGACAGAAGAAACTAGTAAACATAAAGAGAAGGTAGATGCTTCCATAATCCAGCACTCCCCAACTGAGGAAATAGTAAATTCTATTCAAAGAACTATGCAAGTCATAGTCATGGGTCTGGGTAAAAGACTTCCTACATGTACATTCTACCTCTTACCTCTCAAGTTAGCAGTATACTGAGGAAATGCACAGGCAGGTAGTAGGACTGCTGTTAACTAAAGTGGTATCAACTCATAAAAAGGAAGATAGCAGCCTAATTATGGGAGTCCCAAGGACAAGAATATCCCAGCACATACTTCATAAATTACATGAAGTTACTGTTTATAAAGCAAGTAATACAGATGCAGTGTTGGGGGGGAAATTTTTTCAATTATATCAGTAACAAAAAAGTGCTAAGTTTCTACAGAAGTAGCTAGCTGCTGTAACTTGGTTTCACATTTTACTTATCTTTATTTCACTGAATCAAAACAAATGCTGAAACTGGAAGCCTCTCCTAGATTAGGGGGAAAAAAGACCTCAACAAAGGTTTATTCACCATAGCTAAGATATAGAACCAACTCAGATGCCCCTCAGTAGATGAATATATCAAGAAAATGTGGTATACACACACATGGAATTCTATGCTTCCATCAGAAAGAATGGCATGGCCCCATTAGTAAGGAAATGGAAAGACTTTGAAAAAATCATATTATGTGATGTAAGCCAGACCCAAAGAAACACAGATCCCATGGTTTCCTTCATTTGTAATAATTAGTATATATCTGGAATAGTCCTAACAGATGAGTAGAATAGCTCAATCGCTATGTACATATGACTATATAAGATGGTGTTAAGAAAAATGAACTCCAAGACATGGAAACAAGGGGTTTTTCTTTATTTTTTTAATATACTATGTGATTTTTTTATTCTTCTGTGGTTTTTTCCCTATAGTTTATTCCCTGTTGACTCTATTTGATTTTGGTACCCTGGGTATGGTATATACATTATATGAATTGGGGAAGCGAAGGGGAACAACAAAATGGTGAGACGTTGCTTTGTATGTTCCTCCTCCATGATATAACCCGTTTTCGCTGTATTTGATGCCAGTATAATTTGGGAAGAGAAAAGGAAAAAACAAAATGTTTAAACAGGGATACAGGTTGACCCATTGTAACAATGAGATGCACAAGACACTATGTTGAAAAACGAACTTTACAATTTAGGCAGGGAGAAGGGGGGTAGTTGTGGAGGTGAGCGAGAAAGGATGGTAAGGGAAAAACAAAGGAGGAGGCAACAATGCTTGTTAAGAAATATACTCATTACCTTGCTCATGTAACTGTAACCCCTCTGTACTGTATTTTCACAATAAAAAACTTATTTAAAAAAAGGACAAAGGGCAATCCAATGATATTCACAAGACAATTGGAAATGAACTGTACAACTTGGGGGGGAGCAATTCAGGGGAGGGAAAGTGGGAGAAAAATGAGGAAGGGGATAACAATTTTGATAAGAAATGTACTATCTTATATATGTAACTGTAACCCCTCTGTACATCACTTTGACAATAAAATTAAAAATAAAAATAAAAAGTCACATGTGACCATGTGAATTTTGTGTATTCTTTTTACCTTGGGAGGAGTAGCTTTGCTTTTATTATAACTATGATAATTATGATAATACCGTTATCATTTCACAGGAGACCTTAAAATAATTGTGGGCAGTTTGATATTGTCCCTTGCAAACCACATTCTTGCCCTGAAGATACACCGCAACCATACAACTGGATCAGAAGACAGGGTTAAAATTACTGTGGAACCACGAAATTGCTGCACCATTAGTGGTTGCGAGGCCAAGGAGGGGAGGAGGGGATGAAGAAAGATGAGTCCTAAAACAAATTATTCCACATGGATTGAAAAGTGGAATGCACAAACATACCAGATTGGTTGCTGAGCTTGAGTCTAGAAATTTTATCTTTAAAATTTTAAAGATAATATTTGAATATTTAATTACTTTCTTGAATTGAAATTTCCTCAAAAGAAAATTGATTTTCAAATTCCTATGGCCCTACATAGATGAATACATAGACAAGTACATTTTGCTTACCCACACATCAGTTGATGCAAATGTTACTATGAATAACAGCAATGAAAAATACTTTTAATAAGTCTAACCCAGGAAAAGCTTCATTTTCCCTCCCAAATTTTCCTTCCCAAAGAGGTTAACTACTGTTGAATCTTTCCAGCATATTCTATCTACATGTAAGTATTTACACAAACAGTAATATTATTCTTTGCTTTCTTAATTTAAATAAGGATTGCTGCATATTCACTGGATTCATCTTCCTTAACTTTACTTAACTTGGCCCCTGCCAAAGGATGATTGGGTTGTTTGTTGTGTTTGTCACTACAAATAATACCTAGTAATAAGTTTTTACTATGTGAAAATTTTGAATGTATAAACAAAGTATGCAAACTTTTTCTATAAAGTACCAAAAATAGTTAAGGCTTTGTGAGTTACATATTTCCCTTAGTAAATTCTTTCTTTACAATCTGCTTTTTTCTTTTTGGTAGTACTAGTATTTGAACTCAGAGCCTCAAACTTGTAAGAACGCACTCTACCATTTGAGCCATATCCCCAGAACTTTTTTGCTTCAGTAATTTTTCAGATAAGGTTTTTTTTGTTGTTTTTTTTTTCAGGGTCCAGCCTCAGACTATAATCCTCCTGACCTCTGCCTTCATAAGTACCTGGAATTACAGGCTTGTACTAAACAAGCTTGTACAACAGAATCATGTACAACATGCCTCGCTTCCTTACAATCATTTTAAATGCAAAAGGCTAATTAGCTCAAGGGCTTGACCCTCACAAAAGCATCAGCAAAGAGAGTAATTATAGCTTGACAATCTTACTGTTATTGACAATATTTTAAATTACATGCAGTAAGTTTATCTGGCAATAAATTTCACTATTACTCATTATGGCTTCAACCCCATTTCTTCTTATTAATCATGCTTTTAAGACTTGTTTATGTCAATGTTATTTCTGCCACAGATTCTTTAACAATTATGGAAAGAACTTCTTCTGTCTTTCTAATTCAGAGAGAAAATTATGTTCTACATGAAGGACAAAAACCCTATGATCACTTCATAAAATGCAGAGTAAGTACTTAATTCAACATCATTTCATAATAGCAAAAAAGGAGTAATAAAATAGGAATAAAAATATATCTCAATACATTGAAAGCCATATATGGGAAGCCCATAATTAAAATTATACTCAGTGGTAAAAAATTGAAACCCTAGCCTCCAAGAGCCAAATAAGGCAAAGTACCCAGTTTTGCTGTAATACTCTTAGAAGTCCTAGCCAGTGCAAATCAGCAAAAGAAATAAAGAAACAATTGCTGCATAACAAAGGCAGCAGTTAACAAAATAAAGAGAAGCTATGGTTCAGAGAATATATTTGTGAGCCATACATCTGGTAAGAGGTTAATAACCAAAATACGAAGGGACTCAGATAGGGGGTAAAGGGAGACAATACAATTGAAAATGGGCTATGGAGTCACACAAAATGGCTCACACTAGCTACTCAGAAGGGTGAGATTGAAAGGATCAAGATTCAAGTCCAACCCAGGCAAAAACAGCACTCCATTTCAATCAATAAAACGCTGGGCATGGTGGTTCAAGGTTGGCATCCTAGCTATAGTAGGAAGTATAAATAAAGCCAGCCCAGACAAAAAGATCCTATCTCAAAAACTTACAAAAGCAAAGAAGGCTGGGAGCATGGCTCAAGTGGTAGACCTCTTGCCTCGCAAGGACAAGGCCCTGAGTTAAAATCCCAGTATGGTCAAAACAAAAATGACCAATGTATCTAAATAGATCTTCCTCAAAAGATGATATACAAAATGGCCAATGGATGTATGAAAAAGTCACTGAATGATGTATTACTATATACCTGTGAGACTGACTACTATCAGAAAGACAAAAGATGACAAGCACTGACAAGGATATGGTGAACAGCGACAGTTTTTTCACTGTAGGTAGCAATGTAAAGTAGTACAAACATTATGGAAATTTGTATTGTGGTTCATCAAAAGGCTAAAAATACAATTACTATTCAATCTGGCAATCCTACTTCTGAGTATCTACCCAAAACATGTGAAATCAGCATGTGGAAAAAATGTCTGCAATACACCTCACAAAACTAGTTTCAGAGTCAACCTAAGTGCTGACTTAATAAATGAACATCTTAAAAAGAGTCAGCTATGACAAAGTTTATTTGTAACAACATGGATGGATCTAGAGAACATCATGTTAAATGAAATAAGCCAGGCACAGAACAACAAATACCACACTTTCTCACTTAAATGTAAAAAAAAAAAAAAAAAAATCAAACAAAAAAGCAGAGAGTACAATAGTGGCTAAAGATTTGGGGGAGTAGGGAGAATGGGTAAATGATGAGCAAAACCATCCGTACCTCAATTAGACAAGGGACTACAACTTCATTACTGGTGTTTTCGTTAGTGGTGGCTGTGTTTGACTTGGGGCTATATTGCACAATGAGGTAAATATAGTAAATAAGAAGGTATTGTACATTTCAAAATCAGAGTAAGTGTCAAATGTTCCCACCACAAAATGGTATCTGAGGTAACAGATGTTAATTTGATTGATTTAATTATTTTACATTGTACTCAATGTACTAATTTATGCCATAAATATATACAACTACAATTTGCTACTTTATTTAATTTTATAAAACCTACTATATTCCATAAAGCTAGAAAGAAATTTTGTTGAACATCCTAGGTAGCACAAACACAGCTCTCCATCACTAATTCCTAGGAATTAGTCTAGACTGCACTGTGGCAAGGAAAAAACTCCCAACTCTCAGGGACTTAGTGTAACAAGGGTCTTTCCTAGTTCATTACCTTTCCAGTATGGGTCTGTGGGAAGGCAGGCAGGCTCAAGTACATGTAGCTATCCATTGACCCAGTCTGCAATGAGACTTCACCATGTGGAATTCACAGTCTTCAAGATGGATGCAGTGAGGAAAGGGAAGGCACTAAATGGCACACTAGCTCTTCAGTGTGTTAACCAGGAAATTAGACCCATCACTTCTTCCTACTTACATTCCGTCAGAGAAATAATCACCTGATTCCCATCTAATTGAACATTAAGTGACCTGACATTATCCAGTGGGCTCAGAAAGAAAAGCTGAGGCAGGTAGAGGCGGCCAGAAACAATATCACCAAGATCAAGTGTACCTCACTGGTGCCATGTTACACATGCAGCATGTGCAGCATGGTTGCTAAGGGATGCACACACTTGGGCATACATAAATCCACATTCATCATCCTGAGACTCTCCAGGTTAGTAACACCAGGTCATACCACATTCTTGACTCCAATGCAGCAAAAACAGATGAGGGTCACTTACCCAGACCTACACAGAATCACATTATATAGCTCATCTATAAGCCATTCTAAGAGTAATCAATTGAAGCTTATCCAAAGCCATATCATCCTCACTCAACACCATCAACAGAAAATATTCACTGAAATGTACATCTGAGAATATAGTAGAAAAGAAAAAAGGAATATAGTGGAAAGACAGTAACTACCATTTAGACAAAAAGACCTGAGTATCCTTCATGAGGACATTATGTCTCTCCTATATACTCTACATTTCCTCCCAAGATATGAAATCTCATTTCTATATACACAAAGCCACACTCTGAGGTCTGTACATTATAAGGTACTTAAGAAAGATGAAACAATGAAGGCTCTAAATCAATGAAATTATAGTGGAGCTAAGTCCTGTTACAATTCCTTTCATTCCAACATTCTAAGGCTAAAAAGCTGGGACAGAGAGAGCTGCATGTTTCCCAGAAGACTTGGAGAAGGTATGTGGAGTGAGAAGCCAAGTTGGGCTTTGGCTCACAATGCCCCCAGGACACTGACAAATAGCCCAATAATAACCCATCTGAGTCTCAGAAGTCACTCCTTAGTGCTGCCCTATAAAAGCCAAAGGGAATTATTCATCAGCAAGTGTGAATAATACTACATACCACCAGCAGATTGTGTTTGGCTTTGCTGAATTATTCATAAGCATTCGTGAGAAATGTATAATCCAAAGGGTGCTAAGCCAATCCAGATTGTTCAGCAATGTTTGTTTTCTTTTAAAAGATAGATTTTTTTTAATTATCTGCAAGCTGCAGTTTTAAAATCAGTTCTAAATCTGGCTAAACGAGTAGATAAAAAGAAGAAATTCAGATAAGAAAAGGCTCTAAGTGATCTTATCTAATATTCATCACTTAACGACAGGCAGCAGACTGAACCAATGTTTGTTTACCTGTCCACATCTTGCCTTTTTTAGATGCTATATGGCCAAAGACAGTAGGGGCTCTACAATGAGATTCATATGTGAGGGGAGAGATGCCTTTGAGTCCTGTCACTGAGCAGATGCAAATTTAATTACTTCAAGTTAAGCTTTCCATCTTGTCTAGGTGTCCTTGGAAAGCAATTGTAAACAAGAAGCACTCCGCAATCAGGTGTCAGAAGCTCATTTGATCTGCTGAGAAATATGTCACATATCACTGGCAGGAAGTAAGTCAGGAAGGGAAACAAAAGAGAGAGTAGTGACAGTGTTGGAGGCAGATCTTGAGGGTGTGCCAGTTAGTCCTGGAAATGCTCCCACTGCAGGCTCTCACTTCCTAGGGGAAGTGCTCCCTGCCTGACAAAGCTCTCTCATCTCACATTTGTTACACATTTTCCCATGGTCTGTAGAAGCACCACAACTGGGAGTCAACTGGAAAGATACTAAGCATAATTAAATTACATGTAACTAAAGCAAAGCTAGTGGAAGTTGATTGATTTTTTTTATAATTGGAGAAATCTGAAAATGAATGCAGAATCTAAACTCAGGTAAAAGAGAAAATAAAACCAGCAGTCTCAAAGAAAAGCCTAGGTCTAGTCAACCCTCCATCTTTCTTGTGTGCCTCTAATTGAATAAGAAGAATGTTCCATTCCTAAAACACTCCAGTTCTAAAGCAGAGCTGTCAAGGCCAGGGCAGTTTCTATGATAATGGGTGCTGCATAGAGGGAAGTAAAAGGAAAGGATTCCCAATGTAAGTGATTTGTACTCCTGCAGAGCTTGTAGCCTTCCTAAAGGGACCCATATGCAGTGTATTCTGCTCACTTCTGCAGGACAACTGCAGAAAAATGATGTCTCTACCCAACCAAGTTACAGTTCCAGAAGTACTTTCCACTGAATTATTTGATAGAATTTTGTTGTTGTTGTTGGTGGTGGTGGTCATGGGACTTGAACTCAGGGCCTGAGCACTGTCCCTGAACTCTTTTTGCTCAAAACTAGGTCTACCACTTTGAGCCACAGTGCCAGTTCTGGTTCTGTGGTGATTAATTGGAGGTAAAGAATCTCACAGACTTTCCTGCTCAGACTAGCTTTGAAACACAATCCTCAGATCTCAGCCACCTGTGTAGTTAGGATTACAGGCATGAGCCATGAGTGCCCAGCTTTTTCATAGGAACTTTTTACACCTACTAACTTAAGCCATACTCTCCCATCACTGTATAAATTCCAAATAGGGACCGGTAAGCAACTAAACAGTATTAAAATTGAAGCAAATTAACCCCTCTGTAAGTTTTGATTTCTTCTTCTCTAGACTCAGGAAAAAGATGGGACATATGCAGAACTCCTATGAGCATTATAAGAGATAATATGGGTATATTAATGTCAGTATTACTATACTGAGGAACAGGGAAATTAGTAGTAATACACGCTATCATTATCTGCCTAGTAGCGTAAGTATTCTCATGATAATAAACTATATTAAAACTATACCTAAGATTCTCTGCAAACATGTTATAATTATTGTATTATCTCATAGATCTAAATGAACATAAAAGTTCCTTTCCTCCACTTTTCCACTTTTACAAAAGAAAAACGAGATATCTAAGATCTATGGTTTCTAAGAATTGGTCTATTACTTAACATAATCTACTGAGAAAAAGAAAGAAGTAAGAATAAAAAAGTCAGCTGAAATCATCAGAGTGTGAGGCCCGTGCAACTTTACATGTCCTTGCTGTCTAACCTTCCTCGTGGCCACTTAGGCTCCCTCTAGGAGTGTGGCGCAGGAGAGGATAGAACCAAATGGAGACACCTGGTGGCCAACAAAGTTTCCACACTATGGAAGGCTATGGATATGCAGCACAGGACAGTTTTTATTCAAGAAAATGTGCTATGTAAATACAAAGAAAGAAAAAATACATGAGTGTAAAAGACATACAATAATTTGTATATTAAACAAGGGTGTATTTGGTTTCTATTTCAACCTAAAACTTATTAGTATGAGCCTACTAGAATTATACACTTTAGAATTCAAATTGATAGACCAATAAACTTGAAATTTTTCCATATCATGGTACATATAGAAAATTATTGCACTGGAATGACCAGAAGAGTCTGCCCAAAGCTGGAGATGAAGGGACAGAGGCTCCAATTTCCCCATGCCTACTCACTTACCACAAAATCTGAGGGGAACAACGTTTCCACAACATATTCCCTATTTGGGGCATACTCATGACTAGTTCCTGACTTTCTTCATCTACAAAAGGAAATAATATCTACGCACAGGTTTTCTGTGAGAATTAAATCACATCATAGATGAAAATAAAAGTGAGAACACAGTATGTTTTCTTATTCCTCTGCTATTTCTTTCAGTAGCAACATCCAGGAATCTTATTCTATCAACATGCTAATTGAAATATTATATAATTTGTAAGTAAGACAATAATCATAGGCATTGTTTGAATGCCTACTATAAAGCAGAGAAGTACTAGGTTACTTCATGGAACCCTCAGAAGGTAGTCTATAGTAATTACTGGCTGTTGTCCATCAGTGTCTATATTGACAGCTCTCTTGTCAATAAAATCCCATGTACTCACCCCAAAGCTTACTTTCACAGACTTCCTTGCCACAAGGGGTGGCCACATTGCATGGTTCTAGTTGATGAAATGGTTAGTGCAAATCAACTTCTGTTTCCCTAATTTGTGTGTGTGTGTGTGTGTGTGTGTATGTGTGTGTCTGTGTGCGCGCGCGTGCACATAGTCTGGTCCTGGGGCTTCAACTCAGGGCCTGGGCACTGTCCTTGAACTTCTTTTTCTCAAGGCTAGCACATTACCACTTAAGCCACAGTGCCACTTTCAGCTTTTTCTGAGTTGTTTATTGAAGATAAGTGTCACAGACTTTCCTGCCTGGGCTGGCTTCAAACTGTGATCCTCAAATCTCAGCCACTTGAGTGGCTAGGATTACAGGCATGAACTACCAGCCTGGCCCTAATTTGCTTTTTAAAAGCCTTCTCCCCTCCCATTCCTGCCTAGACCCCTTCCTGCCAAACCAATGCCTAAGGGTCTATCCACCCCCTTTAAGTAAAACCATATGCTGAAGTGATGTATGCAGCCTCTAGGAAGGACCTCTCCAATTCCTTGTCTGTAGGTATTCATGCCCATGTCTAATTTCTCCTTTTATATATAAGCTGAACCTAGTGATCCACTCCTAATGGAACACAGCGGGAAGTGACAGAGTATTACTTCCCAAATTAAGCTACAAAAAGAATATAATTTCTCACCCTTCCTCTTTCCCCATCCCCCTCCCTTCCCCCCCTCCTCCCCCTCCCTTCCCCACCTCCTCCCCCTTCCCCTTCCTCCTTTCCTTTTCCCCTCTCTCCCCCCTCTCCCTGTCCCCTCTCCTCTTCCCTTTCCCTCCTCTCTCTTCCTCCCTACCCCCTATATGCTATGAGTGACCCTATGAAGATGCCAATGCAGTGAGAAACTAGTCTCTCCAATCAATAATGGTACCTGAAGGAGCTTGGAAAAAGAATCCTTCCACCTTGGTTAAATCCAAAAGATTGAGATAATCAGCAAATACATACTTGAATTATTGATTCACAGAAACTATAAAATATTTGCTGGCTGAATACAGCAATGACAGAATTTAATTATCAGCTTTCAAGGGAATTATATGCTAAGAATGGCAAAGCAGCCTTCAAGAAAGATCCTGACTCCTCAATTACCTTCTTGGGCAGTTTGAACGCTATCTATCTCTGTTTATTTGAGAAAAATAAATATTTAATTAAAAAACTAAAATCAATTTTAATCTACTAAAGTATTACTATTACCACTTTCAGATAATATCCAATAAAAAGAACATCACTTCTCACATTTTAATTCAATGGAACAAAACAAATAAACAAACAAAAAGCACAATGGAAGCCACTAATAAATATTAGTCAGTAAAAGTGGTAGATTAAAAAGCATAAGAGAACCAAGTGCTGATGGGTCACACCTATAATTCTAGCTACTCAGGAAACTGAAATCTGAGGATCACGATTCTAAGCCAGCCAAGTAGAAAAGTCCATTAGACTGTTATCTCCAATTAATTACAGAAAAAGCTCAAAGTGGCACTGTGGCTCAAGTGGCAAAATGCTAGCCTTGAGCGAAAATGAGCTCAGGGACAGTGCCTAGGTCCAGAGTTCAAGCCCCAGGGCTGGCAAAAAAAAAAAAAAAAAAAGCCTAAGAGATTACCTCACTGCTTAAAATCTACTCCCATAAACATTCACAGAAAACTCTGTTGGGTAAAGATAACCAAGATGAGTTGTTTCAAGAAAGATACAGAATATTTCAAGGTATTTCAAGAAAGGTCCTGAATGTTTCAAGCTTTGGGGGCCTCTTGTAACTACTCAATTCTATCATTAAAATGGAATGAAGGCAGACATATGTAAATTAATGAGCCTGGTTGTATTCCAATATAATTTATGGAAACTAAATTTTGAATCTCATGTAATTTTCATCACAAAACATTGCTTTCTTTTGGCTTCTTTCTACCATTTAAAAGTATATATACTATTCTTAGGTCCTGTGACCTAAGCATACCAAAGCAGTAGCTGGATTTGGCCAAAGTTTGATGACTTCTATTATGAATCAAAATCTTCACAGTGATTATAAAATCTGGAAACAGAATTAAGACTTTCACATTCTTCTTTAAATCTTTCAGTATTATTTTAATTTATGATCATCTATATTATAACTAAAATTTATAGTACAGTTTTGCTCATTAGGAGTAGTCAGAAGAACGTTGGAAAAGTTTAAGAGACACTGGGACTTTGACATGTACTAAAAAGCAACTGAGCTAGCTCCCACCAGATCAACAATAAAAACTATCAACAAGCTATATGTGGTGGTACACACTTATTATTCCAGCACTCAGGAGACTGAGGTAGAAGGAACCTGAGTTTGAGGCCCGCCTGAGCATACAGCAAAAGCTTGTAACAAACCAACAAGCTTATCTGCTAAAGTCAACATTTTCATATTGTCTATATGAATCTCCAAAAAGAATGAAACCATATTACAGAAAAACAAACATGAGAGAGAATTAAAAGAGAATCTACTATGCAACATGCATGCTTTCCCTTCAAAATTGAAACTAAGACACACTAAGTAGAAAGGCCAAAAAACCCCAAACAGTATACTATACAAAGCATATCTTCAATCCTATATGCACATGACAAGTTCCATATTTTCAAAAAATATTCTCTTCACTTAAAAACATATCCCAGAGATATAAATTGCTATTTAAGTCCAATTTGCAATTTCTTTCAAAATACACATAAAATTCACTATTATAAAACATGTAACTAGTGACATCCAGTCACTATATCTAGCTGATATATATATATATATATATATATATACCCACCCAGGTAACTACACTTGAACCATTCAGCTTTGTAGTCTGATGTCACAAAGCCATTCCAGCTGTCAGCACTCTTGTAGGAAAACAACAGGACAGAGAAAACACAAGTTCTAGCGCTTCTTGTTAACATTTACTGTGTGATCCTAAGGTTAGCAACATCACTACTAAATATTCATGTCACAATAACACAGAAGACCCAGCCTTCTAATTTTGAAAAGGCTATGTCTAAGTACAAAGAAGAGTCAACATGGTTATCTTAATTACTTCAGAATAAGTGACTCCTAGTTCGCCTTCTGGCCTTTATATTCTTGCTCTCTCTATAACCCTTTGATGGTACTCTGGGAGATAAAACTTCTTTCTCCCTCTTTTTCTTATTAAAAAAAGAGTATTTTTAAGTGTATGCAGTATTTGTGAAGATAATATAATTGTTAAAAAAAACTAAGAAGTACAGATAATCAAAGTAATGATCCTGTGTTCTTCAAAATGATTAACTTGACAATAAGTTAATTAATTATATCTCAAAAAGCAATATAGCAAAAAAAAAAGTGACTAAAAATGGGGGTGAAAAATAGGATCTCCAACATCCAGCATACTCTTAAGCATTTGATTCAAAAACTTTTGAGATTCCTTATTCTTAAGCATTTGATTCAAAAACTTTTGAGATTCCTTACTCTTAAGCATTTGATTCAAAAACTTTTGAGATTCCTTTGGATAACTTGTTGCTTTGAACTACCACACACCACTTTTTCTTTCCATTCATAAGCATATAAGGCATCTCATCCAATCTAGGAGTTTGCATTTACAAATAATAGTAAGAATATCTTTCTTCAGCTAACTCATCTAACCATAAGAAATAAATCAAATTTTAAGAAAGATGAACAATAACAAGTATTGTCAGGAATGCAGAGAAACTGGAACTCTCATGAATTGTTAGTGGGGATATGATATGGTACAGTCACTTTGAAAATAGTTTGGCAGTTCTTAAAATCTTAAACATGACTTTACAATTCTACTCCTAAGTATACACTGAAGAGAAATGAAAACATATCACAAAATTCATTTACTAATGTTTAGACTAGCATTATTCCTAATAGGTGAAAGTATAAACTACTGTTGTATCTGTTGAAATATTAATTTGGTCATAAAAAAGGAATAAGGTACTTAAAAATTCTACAAGAAACAAGGCTTAAAAATATTACATGAAGTAAACAAAGCCAGTTCCAAAGACTACATATTACATGATTTCACTTGTGGAACCCATAAACATAGAGAGTAAATTAGTACATAACTGGTCAGGGCTAAAGAAGAGTGGGAAGTGGGAAGAAATGGGGAGTGTCCATGGATTAATAATGAGCAGAGAGCTTCTTCTTAAAGGGATAAAAATATTCTAAAATTTGACTTCAGTAGTGCTACTTGTACAATCTATGCATATGTCATATAAAATGATGAACTGTATAGATTAAATGTGCACAATTGTAAATTATATTTTAATAAAGCTTTTTTAAAGCTTTCATTGGGGAGATTGGAGAGGAGTAGGGTAGATTGTTATTTTCCATTATAATCTTTCCATTATAATATTTGTTTTAATTTAAATTTAAAATTGTTCCTTCTGTAAATATATGTAGATGTTATTAATGTGATGAAAACATTATTAGGAAAAGTAAATATAAACAATAAAGACATAGAGTATACACTTTCCTCATGAAGTTAATCTAAATAAACCCATCAATATGTTTTCATAGGCCAGATACAGTGGCTCATGCCTATAATCCCAGTTACCTAAGAGGCAGGGATCAGGAAGACAGCACTTAAGAGGCCAGTTCAGGCAAAAAGTTAGCAAGTCACTACATCAACAATAAATTAGGAATAGTGGCTCACATCTGTCATCCCAGCTACTCAGGAGGTATGTATAGGAAGATTGTGATCTGAGATTGGTCCTGGATAAAAGCTTGGGACCCTGTTTGAAAAATAAAAGTAAAAACAGGACTAGAAGCATACTCAAATGATAGAAGTCTTTATCTAGCAAGCATTCTGCCTTGAGTTCAATCCTAGTATCACCAAAAAAATAAATAAAAGTTTCACAAGAGAGCACCATAGACACCAAATAAATGATGACTTGTATTGCTGCTGGGTGATAAGGAGTATCCTTCCTATGTACATGTATGTATGAGCAAGTATATATATATGCATATACATTTGTGATATATGATCATACATGGATCTCCCTCTCAACAACAGATAAATGAAATAGGTCTACCATGTAAAATTGAAACATTCTCAGGACAGCAGTGTTACACTGAGCCTTCTGTACACTGTATGGTGCTTTGTGCTGTGCTGGGCTGTGCTGGGCTGTGCTGTGCTGTGCTATGCAGAAAGAGGTGCGTGCAGGGTTTTGGTCTTCAAATAGGCAAATTCACCATCAAAAAGATACCAAGTATGCTAATGTCAATGATCAAGTAAAAAGTGGCCCCAAATTGAATATATGGTCTTAATGGAAGAGAGAGATTTGAAGAGGCAAAAACCTTAAAAAAAAAATTAAAAACACAAAAACGCTAAAGCTGAATCTTAGCGGCTGGGAAGGTGGCTCAGTGGTAGTTTGCCTTGCATGCATGAGGCCCTGGGTTCTATTCCTTGGACCACATAAGCAGAAAAGGCCAGAAGTGGCACTGTGGCTCAAGTGGTAGAACGCTAGCCTTGAGCTGAAGAGCTGAGGGACAGAATCTAGGCCCTGAGTTCAAGCCCCACAACTGACAAAAATAAAAATAAAAAATAAAGCTGAGGGGCTAGGAAGGTGGCTCAGTGGTAGAGCGCTTGCCTTGCATGCCTGAGGCCCTGGGTTCAATTCCTCAGCACCACATAACAAAAAGAAAAAAATAGCCGGAAGTGGTGCTGTGGCTCAAGTGGTAGAGCGCTAGCCTTGAGCTGAAGAGCTGAGGGACAGCACCCAGGCCCAGAGTTCAGGCCCCATGACCAGACCCCCCAAAAATAATAATAATAATAAATAAATAAAGCTGAATCTTAGTGCTCTGGAAATCTGTGGCGCTTGAACTTTATCCTACAGACAACAATGATATATTAATCAAGGTCTACACTGAACTGAAGTCAAACCAGAGTTGACTAATAAGAAAAACTACCCTATCAATAAAGCAGAAGATGGACTGACAAAAAGACAGGATGCAACACAGAAAAATAGTGTCAACAAAACTAGTTAGGACATTTCCAATTTTTTCTGAAAGGAGGAATTTTGAGAGACCCTAATGTAAAGCAGAAGCAATAGGAATGCAGAGTGTGTAAGTTTAGAGCCACTAAAAGACTATGACATTTAGTAATTGGCTTAAGGCAGAAGAAAAAGGAAAATAACCCCATGATTCCAGGGAGGACTCAGTATTGACTGTGATAAAGGTAGAAACGATCAACTGATGACACAAAGCTAGGAATTTGTCCAGGTTTATCTCAAATTGGTACCAATCAGAAGAATGCTGTCAATCTACCTTAGCATGTGAAGTTACTCAGTACAATGTAGACCACAGATCCAGAAACCAGAAAGCTTGTGTTCAAATCTCAGCTGTACCAGTCACTAGCTGGAGAACTACAAGCAAACTATTGATCTCTCTATCCCTAGTTTCTTCACCTGCCTCTTTCATAAGGTCATTATCATTAAAGAAGACTGGTGCAGACCCAGTGCCATATCACTGGCTTTTTCTCCCATGGTAACCACAACAAAGTATTCTCTTCATTTTACAGGCCTGGAAACAGGCTCAGTAAAACCCAGTTGTTTATAGACAGAGGCAGAATCCTTATCTGGATTCAAGGCAATGCTGCTTTACACCACACCATACTGCTTCCTACACTGATGATTTAATACTCAAGATACCACAATTTCCACATGAAGAGCAGATTTGTTGTCTTCATTTTTCTTTAAGTAGCTAATTGGAGAGAATAACAGTTGAGTAGGCGGGCATATAGGTTCTACATAAAGAAATGTATGCCTGAAAAAAAAGGTGTTTTTTTTTAATCTATTATTTAGAGTGGCCAGAAATATGGACCATTTTCAGAGATAAGCTGACTCCTGAGGACATGGCAGGGGTGCAATATCATCTAAGAGGCCTTCTCTGACTTCTTATGTCTTGTCAGTAATTTGCACTGCCTGCCCAGAAAACAGGGCTGTTCCCATTCTAAGACTTACTGCCTTAAAATATTGTTGGTCTTCTTTTGAGAAATGTTGATTCAGATCTTTAGTCCACCTTTTAACTGGGTTGCCTAGGATTCCTTATATATTCTGGATATTAAGCCCTATCAGATGTATAATTTATAAATATTTCTCCCATCCTTAAGGTTCTCTCTTTGTTCTGTTACTTTCATTTGCTTACCTTTTTAGTTTGATGTAGTCACATGTCAATTTTTGGTTTTGCTACTTGTTCATTTGAGGTCATATTGCCAAGGCTAATATTGTGAAGTGTTTTCCCTATGTTTTGTTCAAGTTGTTCCAGTTTCCAGGGTTCATTTGAGCTTTAAACCATTTTCAGTTGACATTATATAACTAGTGAGAGGCAGAAGTCTAGTTTTACCCTTTTACATGTAGTTATCTGGTTTTCTCAGTACACTTATTCCCCTTTCTCACTATATGTTCTTGGATTCTTTGCTAAAAACCACTTGACTGTAAATGTATGTTGTTATTTCTGGGTTTATATGCTGTTCCATCGTCTGTATGACTGTACTCATGCTGGCATCATATTGTTTTATTATTGCTGCTTTGTGATATATTCTGAGGTCTAATATTGTGATTCTCTGCAACTTCTTTCTGCTCATGATTGTTTTGATTTGGGGGTGGGTGGTCTCCCATGGTTTCATATGAATTTTAAGTTTTCATTTTTTTCTAATTCTATGAAGAATGTCATTGTTATATTGACGGAGATGGAATTTAACTTTTAGGTTCATTTGTATCCTTTAATTTCTTTCATTTTAAATTTATTCCTAAGTATTTTTGTAGCTATTGCAAATAAAGACTGTTCTTATGACTCCTTTAAAAGATAGTTTCCTGTTAGCATTTATGCTATTATTCTGTATAGTTTTTAAGAATGTTAAGATTTGATTCAAAGACAGCGATTAGATTTTTAAAATATCCTCAATTTGAATCTGTGTTTCAATTTATGGAACTGTATACTCTCATGCTGTTTTTCTTGTTTTGTTGTTATTGGTAGTTTCATTGGATTGTGGTGCTTTTTTTTTATTCCATTAATATAAAACTCTTATTCTGGCTAAAGGAACTTTAAAGTAAGTTATATTTTACAATTAAAAGTTCTAGGGAAGCTGAGCACCAGTGGTACACCTGTAATCCTAGCTACTCCAGAGGCTGAGATCTGAGTATCACAGTTCAAAGCCAGCCCGGGCAGGAAAGTCAGTGAGGCTCTCATCTCCAATTAACCACCAGAAAACCAGAAGTGCCACTGTGGATCAAGTGGTAGAGTGCTCACCTTGAGTGAAGCACTCAGGGACAGTGCCCAGGCCTAGAGTTCAAGCCCCATGACCGACCAAAAAAAAAAAAAGTTCTAGGGGAAATTTTTATGTAATTTCTTTATAATGATTCAAAAATGTTTCCATAGTAGACATAAGACAAACTCAAAACATTTTTCTGAAACACCTGGTTATGGTATCTACAAGTCTGTTTTATTATGTCCATACAATTCAGATCTCAAGATGACATGTTAAACCACACAATTGCTGTGTAAAAAAAGCTTTGACTTATACCAAACATCTCAAGATAACCACAACTTTTCCCACAAGTCCTCAGACTCTAGCCTCAAAGCCAAGTAAGTAAATATATTTAACTAAAGAGAAAATCCTCCTTTGTTAGAAAGGGTTTTATCTTTTTTTCAATGCTGGTATCTCCTTAGAGACTATCTACTCTACAGGTAGTCCTGTATTTAGTTCACCTTTAGAAAAGTCAGCCAAGCCACATCAGAGATCTTGGCCCTACAGAAATATAGGATAAATAAAGAGCAGACTCAAAGTGGGGTTCCCTAGGGCTTGAAGTCCTAGGATTCTGCCAATACACAGTTCCAGGGCTGGGACTTTTTTCAGTTTACCTTCTGTGCCTTCAATCTCATATGAATCAGACTACTTTGTTTTCCTTGCTCTCTCATTTCTTCGCCTGTACAATGCTCCTTAGTCCTCTCTGCCCAGTACATGTTATCAGGAGCCAAACGTCAAACAGTTCCACGGGTAAACACAAATCTGGCAGTTTTCTTTTCCAAGTGCCTGTTGGTATTATGGGACATGACACCTCTCTCCATCCAGGCCAGGTAAGTGACTGTCCTTTATCAGAAAGGAGAGTGGGTCATTACATTTTAGAACATGCTGACACCATTACTAATAAAAGCAAGGTAAGAAGTTGCTGCCCTAAAGGTGCCTTAACCTCTACTTTGCCTAAAAGATACCTCATAGTGCCATGGCTAGAGTTGGAACTGAAAAGTATCTGAGGCACACTGAACAGAAGTCTCAACCAGGTCCCAGGTTCTGTAAGTATTTCCTTTAAAAGAAGGCAACAATAAACTGAAACATGGATTCTCCAACAGCACAGGCATGAACAAAACAAGTCCATTTTGAACTGCATGCTTGAAAATGATTGTAGTAAACTCAAATGTCTTGTTTTCAGATTTTCAAGCTTGGAATTGTGAATATGAAAGAAATTTTACCCAAATATATACAAGTAAAATATATAAACAGAACCAAGCTATTCTCAGAAGCCCTCCCCCTCCAGTCTTAATGAAATCCTCAATTCAGTTTGAATATTATTGAAACATTATACAGACTATTTGAAAAATCCAAAATTGAAGATTATGTTCTTTCTTCCCGTCTCTTTGTTTTCTTTTTTTTTTCTTTCAAATAACCACATTATCATCAGGAAGTATGCCTTTCAGGCATACAGAGAGGATATATATGATTCTCTACCAAGCATTTATCCAGCCTCATTAAAAGACCTGGGATATGCAAGGGAATCGAGCCAATCCAGACAAGCAACATATTGAAGTTGTAGAGCTTATCATTATTGTGATTGGAAATAGAGTCTAGGTTGGCAGGTGCTCTATTAATGGTCATCCATTTCTTCAAAAGACTAACAGTCCTGGTGTCTGAGGCTTTCCAAATACAAATGTCTCCACATCCAGAAGGCATACAACCCATGGAGGAAATGAAGGCACTTCTTTAACTTAAGGAACAAACCAGAAATACATAAAACATATATCTTGTCCTCATAAATTATCTAAAGTTTTTGCTTTCCTTCCCTGAAAATGTTTTGTCTTCTTTCTTTTACTCTTTATCCCATGACTGATCTCTCCTCTAGAAACTCCCACATTTAAATTTCCCAAAATGTTCCAATTCACTTACAGGTGGTATAGGAAACACAATATAGTGGGGCTTGAACTCTGGGCCTGGGCGCTGTCCCTCAGCTCTTCAGCTCAAGGATAGCGCTCTTCCACTTGAGTCACAGTGGCACTTCTGGTTTTCTGGTGGTTTACTGGAGATAAGAGTCTCATGGACATTGATGCCTAGGCTGGCTTTGAGCTGTGATCCTCAGATCTCAGCCTCCTGAGTTGCTAGGATTACAGGCATGAGCCACTAATGCCCCGCATATTCTCATATCTTGAACTAGTTCTTCTATTTCTAAGAATTTGTTAATTTTAAAAATATACATATGCTGTTTAAATATACGGGTTCAACACAGTATTATTTGTGCTAGCAAAATTAATGAGACAATGATTAGAGGTACAGCTCAGCAGCAGTTGGTAGAAGCAAGCACCAGCTGAACAAGTGCAAGGACAGGAGCTCAAACCACAGAACCAGGGGGAGAAAATAAGACAAAATTAATGAAACAATTTAAATGGAACTGTTTGAATGAATCTTTATGTCCCCATGATGGATATACTGTGATTTGGCATTAAAATACTTTGAAATATAATTTAAATGCAAAAAAGAAAAAAAATGACAACACTGTCCTGCCAGATCATACTAAAACTGTGTAGTAAACCTGGACCTAAATATTTCTGTAGATTAGGCCATAACAGGTGATAATTTGGTGAATACCTTTTTTATGCCAGATACTAAAAGACAAGAGATGAATAAAGCATTTCTTATCTCTAAGTAGTTGAGAAATTTGCCAAGAAATTGGACAAAAAGATACAGTGAGATAAAGGATAAGAAAGTATCTATTTTTAACACTGGAGTTGGCAAAACAAAGATGTTTCAGATGAGGTGACCTTTAAGAAAACTGTTAAAGGAATTGTCATTTGCTAGATTTCAGTGAGAAGGCAGGAGACTAGTCTGAAGAAACATATAATAGCCCAGAGGTATACGTTTGTTCAGAGGAGCCCCACTTTCTTCCAGCAAATGTATGTGCTACTAAGTTATGGGGTAACAGAGTAGGAGGGACTGAACAATAGGAAACGAAATGGCAGGCCCAGGAGTCTGCATATTAACAAAGAATAGCATAGTCAATTGTTTCTATTCCATGGTAAGGATTTGAACCCAGGGCCTTGCGCAGTAAGCACTCTGACAGTAAGTTATACCCAATGCCCCTACTTTACATTTTCAAAGATGGAGAAGAGAAATAAGATGGAAGAGAAAATACAACTGAGAGCCTAGGGAGAGAAGGACCTGAGGGCAGCAGTGGCATGAAAATGAAGACATGAAAAAAAAAAAAAAAAGAATTAGGACAAAAGCCAGAACCTAGTGCAACTAGATGAGTAATGGGAGGGCAAAGTATGGCCCTTTTTTGTCTAAAATACCTGTTTCCTCAGGGCTTTCTCCCTCCATCAAGCAGCTCTCTCTGGAAAGAACACTCCAGTGACAGCTCTTCTCTGATCACCCAGGTAACTCTTTATACTCTGAACCTATCTGGGTTTTCATCACATAATATAGAACTACATTTTTTTGCTCATTTGCCATTATTTGTTTTCACTCTACAATGAGGTAGGTACTATGTGTCTGGTTCATGGTTACTTTTTTGTATTTTTATTATCTTTTTTTTAATTGTGAAAATATCATACAGAGGACTTACAATTACATGAGCAAGGTAATAAGTACATTTCTTATCAAGCATTGTCGCCTTTAAGCAGTTGTACAAAGAAGTTTCCATTCAACAAAGCAGTTTATGAATGTACTGCATCTTGATCAAGCATGACTATTTCTCAAAACTTAGACCAGGGCCTGACTCAATAAAAAGTTATTGGGACCCCCATCTCAAAAAACAAGTTAGATGTGGTGGTAAACACCTGTAATGCTAACTACTCAGGAGGCAGAAAATGAACAAATGTCATTATCTGAGACCAGCCCAGACAAAACCATGAGACTATCTGAAAAATAAAGTAAAAACAAAATGTGTGGCTCAAGTAATAGAGTCCCTGCCTCTTAAGCATGGGTCTCTAAGTTCAAAACCCAGAGTCACAAACAAACAAAAAAAAAAAAATGGGGGGAGGGGGAAGGAGGAAAACAAGGTAGAGGGTAAGGATAGTAGGGATAGTAGAGCCCCGTCCTCTTTTCCTCTGTTTCTGGACATGAGGTGGGCAATTGTGCTCGGTAACATGCTCCTGCCAAGGCAATGTCTCCACACAGGCCCAAAATGAACAGGGCCAAGCAATCATGGCTGGAACCTCCAAAACAACAATGAAACCTTGTCCTTTATAAGTTGGTTATTTCAGATATCTGTCATAGTGACAGCAAGCGAACATACTTTATTATTGTCATACTTGTTTATTTTATACTTTTCTATATTTATTATCATACTTTTCTATATTTAAAAGCTGTATCACATAAGATTGACCTCTGAAGTTTCTAAGATTCAATCACAAACAGCAAAGTGTCCTGTGTCTAAACTTTTATCAGAAGAAAAAGTCTTCAGTAATAATCATGTATTCCCTTCACTTCATCATTTATTTGAAATGTTCTGCTCCATAATTCCATAAACTGACCTTTGCAACTTTTTAAATATAAAAAGAGCAAAGTAAATGTTTCCTTGTGAATTAACCCAGCTACCAATAGACTCACATCTGCAAGGTAACATATGCAAGGTAAGTCATGAAGTTTAACTGGCAGAGCTGCTCAGATCTAAACTGCTTGAAACTTCATTCACTGAGACGATAGTTCACTTTCCTCATTGTGGCAACAGACTCAACTTCTTGGTCCTGTGAAAGTCATCTGAATATATTTAACCAAAAGAACAATAAAAAAGAGAAAGAAGTAAAAGAAAAGAAAGGGAAAAAACTTCTATGTCCTGATTTAAGATATATTCAGCATTCTGATTTTTTATGCACACTTGATCATCCTGTTGACAGGGTTGGAAGTTAAGTAATATGGCCTGCTGCACAGAGGTTTCAAATCTTGATGGAAACCAATGGCAGGCTCCTTTTGACAGTCAAATAATGACAAGCACGTTGCAGGCCACTGCCCGTCATTCACTAACATCTCCAACCTGCTCCAACTGCTGCACAGCAACTAAGTGGAGGGTCAGAGGTTAAGCTCCAAGAAGCCAGCAATGAAGGGCAACTGTCATGCACCACTGCCTACCACAGAGCAGTAAGGAGTGGCTGTCTCCTGCCAAACATGCAAAACGTTCTCATTCTGTCCAGGCACAGACACATCTGAAGGTCCTAAATGAGACCATTGCCAATTCATGAAGCTCCAAACTGACAGTGTGCCATTCAAGCTGTCTCAAATTTGACTTTTTTTTTCCTATTTCAAATCACAAATGCATGCAAAGTATACAGTTCAGCATAACTCTTCAGCCACAGCTTTAAGCATGCTATGGCTTTGGACACATATGTAGCTCAGACACAGATACTTTCTCAGATTCTAAAAATGGAAAGGAAATACAAAACTAAAATTACTCTTTTTTATGGACTTTCTAATAAAGTATATAATTCAAAATGATGTGCATAGGAAATCCCATGTCTGCTTTTTAGAAAAGTTCATATATCAAAGAAAAAGAACACATTCCACCATTTCATCCCAGTACTGTAAGAACTAAAATACAAGTACAAATAGAGAATTTTAGTTGATGAATATAATACCAAGCAAACTAGTTCATCAACATAATTTTTAGAGTCTGATTATAAGAATTATAACCCATAAATCACTTGGAGTCCAGAATATGACACAATTTTGAAGTTTACACAATTCTGTTCTTACTGCTTTTTTAAAAGTGGAAATGCATGATCCCATGCAAAAATGTGTTCATTAACATAAAACCTGAAATGAGTTTTCTTCTTTATCGTTATTAAGCAAAGAAAAGTGTTTCATTTTACTTAAAGGCTATCTGACTATATAAAATTGACTGGCTAGGATCAATAATTAAGCTAGATAGGTTTTTTTATTGTTTTCATTAACAATAGGATTTCTAACCACAAACAGATCCCAAAATGGCTCTTAGGAGAGATAGCTGTTAGAGATACAAACTTGAAAAAAAAAATCTTAATATAAAAGACTATTTGTGGGGCTAGGAATGTAGCTTAGTGGTACAGTGCTTGCCTAGCATGCATGAAGCCCTGGGTTCGATTCCTCAGTATCACATAAATACAAAAAGCCGGAAGTAGTGCTGTGGCTCAAGTGGTAGAGTGCTAGCCTTGACCAAAAGAAGCTCAGGGACAGGGCCCAGGTCCTGAATTCAAGCCCCAGGACTGGCAAAAAAACAAACAAAACAAAAAAACAAAAAAAAAAACTATTTGTCTACACCAGCTACACAGTAGAGTCTACTTTTTAATCACTACTCCTTAGCACCTAATCTTCTTAGGTAACCCAGGAAAGAGCTGATAATTCACTATTTACAAAACACAAAGCAAGATACCTCACTATTAAAGTTTGTTTAGAAAAGGTCAATGTACTGCCCTATTTTCCAGGAACAAAAACATGGCTAGTTTCTAATGTGCAGCTGCAGATATCTAAATTATTTAGAAATTAGTGTATAAACCCAGATTACTATATGTAGTTTTGATCACGAAAGAATAGCCCAAGCCACAAGTCCACATGCATATCCTATTAGAATCAAAGCTTAAATAATGTCATTCAAAAAAAAAGTAACTAAATAAATATCTGAGGTACAACAACTTGGTAAGAATTCCAATAGGAAGTGACTTGTTTCCAGAGAGAAGACAGATGACATGGAAACTTCCCTATAACATATTCAGATATGTAAGTATTACAAAATCACAAAAGAATGAATTCAGAGATGGTAACTCCTTCCCCAACTCTTTCATTCTAGACCAGGACTGCGAACTTCCATGTTCAATGTAAACCAATATAGGGCAAACAAGAAGTACTTCCTTAGTCATCAGAGTCAACTAATAAAATTCATATTCCTAAGGGATAATACACAACAAAAATTTAAATTACTTCAAAAATAGTTTGGCTGATTAATCAGTCACAAACTCATCATGAATAGCAAAAATAAACCAAGAATTTACAAGAGTTAAGAGTCTTGAGAAGAACCCAAGAAAAAGTTTACATGGATAAATTAAATGCTCAAATTATTGAATTATTACTAAGGTCTATAAAACAGGAAATGGCAAGTGTGATCTCTGAATTCACCATTCTCAACCCAGACCCAGAGGGCCAGGCTAAATTCCTTCATCAGGGCATCTCCCTATGAGTTTGTATGAAAGTCTCCATTTTATTCTATCTGATACATTACACAGAGGAAGAGAAACTGATGTGTCTGTAGCCATAAAACTCATCTTTTAAAAATGTGGTATATAGTACGGGGAAAACAATGGAGGGGGTAACAATGCTCAATAGGAAGTGTACTCATTACCTTACTCATGTAACTGTAACCCTCTGTATAGTATCTTTACAATAAAAAAAAAAAAAGAATGAAAGCGGAAAAAAAAATGTGGTATATATATACACAATGGAATTCTATGCCTCCATCAGAAAGAATGACATTGCCCCATTTGTTAGGAAATGGAAAGACTTGGGGAAAAAAATTATATTAAGTGAAGTAAGCCAGGCCCAAAGAAACATAAGTCCCATGGTTTCCCTTATTTGCAATAACTAATATATGTCTAGGACCAACAGAAAAGGTCAAAGCTATGTATATATAACCATTTAAGATGATGTTAAGTGACATGAACCCCAAGACAGGGACATAAGTGGTTTTTTTTCTTTCTTGCTATTGTTTTTAATGTACTTATAATGCATATGTGATTTTTTTGTTTCTTTTGTATGTTCTTCTCCCATGGTATAACCCCTGTTTTCACTGTATTTGATTCCAGTGCACTGCATCTTGTATATACTTTTCTAATTTGGGGAGGGGAAGGAAAAAAACAAAATGCTTAAATAGGGATACAGTTTGACCCATTGTAACAATGACATGTACAAGACACTATGTTGGAAACAAACTTTACAACTTGTAGGAGGGAGGGAGGAGCAGTTGGAGAAGTGGGGAGGGAAGGGATGGTAGGGAAAAAACAAAGGAGGAGGTAACAATGCTCGATAGGAAATGTACTCATGTAACTGTAACCTCTCTGTACAGTATTTTTACAATAATGTATTTTTTAAAACTCATCTTTTATTTCCTGTATTCATATATTTTTTGGGGGAAGATGGGATGGCAGTTGGCAAGAATAAAGTAGGTAGATACATTTGGACTTGACAAATCTGAGCAGGCATATTTTTCATTCAAGAGGTAGAGCTAGTCCTTGTATCTAGTCTCTCTAATCCAGCACAAAGTAGCTATTCAGAGCAAGTCAACAAGTAAACAAGAAGATGTCAGAGCAAGCCAACAAGTAAACTTATCAATACTCCTTATGAAGCCTTCATTCAAATGGCATTCTCAATATAGGATAGAAACAATTTCCCCATGTACCCACTACCACTCCTCCCATCTTTCCATCTTTCTGTATATGCCAATTAGATATCTAATGTCAATTCTAATATCTACAAGTCTCTTTCATCTAAATATCTGATCAACAAGGGGTTTCTGTAAATGGGTTGTTGGTTGTTGTTTGTTGTTTGGTTTTGGGTTGTTGTTTTTTTTTTTGGGGGGGGGGTTGTCCAAGACCAGTACTTCAATTCACTGATGCTTCCTTTCACTCATTGGCTGACACCCTACACCTGAGCCACACCTCCAACCCAACAAGAGTTTGTTTTTTTAAACACTGATGGTCTCAGCAACATTCAAAAGCAAGCAAATAAGTAACTGCTGCTATTTCAGTGTTCCACAGACCGGTAAAGGAGAGCAGGAACTCCCTGAATGAGATGGCAAGTGCAGAATGTGGCCTCAATAGTGTCTACTCATTTGTTCCCTATATTGTGAGAAGCCAAGAGTCCCATTTAACTTAAGTCCAAGGTTACTCTCCCTTTATGTCAGGCTCTCAATAATATGGTGAAAAATCACTATTCTGTTTTTTGTCTTTCCTCTGAAAATAAAAGCTAAAGCTCATATGATTATAGCTCTAAGAATTTTAGAAGCATGTGCTACATAGTCATGGTAGGAATAAAGGTAAATGAAGATACTGCTGTTCTCCACATCTGATTCTCTTAAGACAAGATGCTTCACTGAAATGCCTGAATGCTTTGAGGTAATTCATTTATAAGGAAGAGCTAACCTACCCTTTTCCTCTTTTCAGCTTGAACAAAGGCCAGACACACACATTTTACCATATTCATTATATGCGGAACTGTTCAGAGCAAAGAGTACCAGTTGCCTTCAGGTCATGAAATAATACTAAAAACTTTATAATCATTCATTGATTTAGTTTTCAGCATACTATATCATTTGAATCCAATGGGAGCATAAAGAGCTATTTGTGAGGTCAACCACAGTACAGACAGATGCTGACATGCTATTGATGGCAAGGTGGAAAGAAATTGCTAAATACAGCAGATCAATACCTCGTTTCACTGTTACAGCCTTCTGCAGACATAAAATATATATCTTTACAGCTACAAAAAATAATAATAATGAAAGTGGGAGATAAATGTTTCCCTCAAGGTAAACTATTTGATTAGCTAAGGGCAAAGGTGACAACAGCAGTTACACTAAAGTAACTTTATAGTCTTAAATAAAAGCAGAAGGAAGAGCAGCAGATAAAATGAGAAAATGAATCAGGACACTAGGTGATTCACGCAGCACTCTTTAAAAGCCTAGCAATGGGTAAAGGGCCACCAAAACCTCAGCTTTTCCTATATGTATAAATACAGTTGTCTAGGATCTTTCTTGTTGCATAGTTTTGCACAAAACAGTTTCTAAGCAAAACAGTTTCTATTGTCAGTGGAGAATTAATTTAGGTTTAAAAAATGTTCTTCAAAGTTAAAAAAAAAAAAACCAATACCCTCAACTTCCAATCTATGTGGTTACAATTAACAACGAAAAAAAAAATCCTGAAAACAAACCATATTTTAGCACATTGCTAGACATAAAAAATATATTTATAACATAGTTGTTGAACAAGAGGATCTTATAATTTCTCTAGAAAAGAGAATTACATAAAATTACATAAAAACAAATAGTGGGGCTGGAAATGTGGATTAGTGGTAGTTCTTGCCTCGCATGCATGAAGCCCTGGGTTCGATTCCTCAGTACCACATAAACAGAAAAAGCCAGAAGTGGTGTTGTTGCTCCAGTGGTAGAGTGCTAGCCTTGAGCAAAAGAAGCTCAGGGATGGTGCCCAGGCCCAGAGTTCAAGCCCAGGACTGGCAAAAAAAAAAAAAACTAATAGTTACAAACATTTAATAGAATGTCAAATGACAGACATATGGTACCATGAAGCAGTCAGTGTACTATGCATACACAATTGGTACCATGCAAATAAGATCAATACTAGAAAAGGCATTGAGAGAAAAATCCTGGACAAAAAAAAATCATGAATGAGAAGAGACTGAAGGAAAGTTGTTAAGAATTTGTATATTCAATATAACATCATCAAGTTAACTTTTATTTTTCAGATGGAACTTCTTTTCTAAGTCTCTGTACCTTAAACTTACAACAATTCACAACTCACCATCAATCTAGGAGACTTCCTAGAACCCTTCAAAATCACTGTCTTTGATTCTGGGACCCTGCGTCTTGTATATACGTTTGTCTGATTTGGGGAAGGCAAGGGGAATAACAAAATGGTGAAATAAGGACAAAGGATGACCCAACAATGATACTCACAAGACTCTATGCTAGAAATGAACTTTACAACCCGGAGAGAAGGGCTGAGGGGAAAGGATAGTGGGAGAACAATGAAGGAGTGGGTAACAAAGTTCAACAAGAAATGTGCTCATTACCTTACTTATTTAACTGTAACCCCTCTAGACAGCACCTTTACAATAAAATAAAATAGCAGCCTAAACAGTAACCATCTTTGTTTTAAAAAAGTTGTAACTACTATGTTAGCTTTTTAGCTACTATAACCAAATACCTGATGTAAAGGCTTAAAAGAAAGTATTATTTTGGCACATGCTTTCATACATGTCAGTTTTTAGTCTGGTGGACTGGGCTCATGGAAAGACAGAAAGCAAAGAAGCAAGGGATGGACATACTTCCATTATCTGTTTCCTCCAACTAGGCACCACTTCCTAGTTTCCAAAACAGCATCACCAATCCCCCAACACATGTGCTTTAATGGTGAGGGGGACAACAGTTCATATTCAAACCCTAACATCTACTCATTCCTGTTTCACTGAATAGTTTACTGGTATAAGAGATGGACTACATGTTTATATTCCCCATCCAAATCATAGTGCTGAGTGGTTGTGAAAGGCTTCAGAGAATAATATTCTGAAAGACAATATTAAATACCTACATTACACAGAAAAATACCATCATATTTTGTAATGTAGCCTTATTTGAAATGTCATGTTGTATACTATAACTATGTAAAAATGTATAAATATAAATATTTATATAAATATGTAACTATAACTATGTAACTGTTACCTGTCAAGTGATTTTTGTAATTAAAAGAAAAAAGTTACTACATCTGGATGTTGTTTAACAATTTTAAAGCAAATTGTCATCCAAGATAAACTTATTATTTAGTAACCCCAAAGAACATGGGTAATCCCAAGAAGGTAAAAAAAAAAGCAAAAAAAAAAAAACCACTTGATACAATAGCACGCCATCACAACTAGGGATTAAAAGTGAAAATAAGATGCACTGCAAAAGAATCAGTGAAAATGTAAGGTAACTATAATGGGAAGGGAAGGAATACTCACTAACTTTTCTTCCACATAAAAGTTAAACTGCTGCTACAAGAATGATAAAAATGAAATGATATTATCAGTTTTATAATTTTAACCAATGTATGACAATTACACTAGTTTATTAGCCTATACTTAGAGAGAGAACAATGTTCCAGCTTTCTTATGTAGAGGAAATGACAAAGGTTGTAACAAAAAGCTTACTCCTAAGGCTATGCATAAGTATTTAGTAATGAGGGATTGAGCTAAGTCACTCTATATAAACCAAAAGCAGTGTCATGGTTGGGAGGCTCCTAGGTCTTAAAGCACCCCAAGATGACTCACTAACAGGCATTTGAAAAGTCTCTATAAACATTCCAGCAATAAATACTGTATTGTCTATCAACAAAGCTCTATGCTAGATATTTCAGAGATGCAATTTTTTTGCAAGGAATTTGATAATTTCTACATGAGGAGAGAGGATAGAATAATGGTAAGAATCCTAAGATCCTTTTAGTTTAATCATATTCATTGTTTGGCAGCAATGGAGTCTGAACTCAAGGTCTTTGCATTTGGCAGACAGCCCTTCCACCACTTGAACCAAATTCCTAGCCCATAGTTTAAATTGTGTGTGTGTGTGTTTGTGTGTGTGTGTGTGTTTACCCATGCCTTCAGCTCCTTAAATGGCATTTATATCTATATATTACATTTATCTCTATAACACTGTTAGTTCAGAGGGCTTTTTTTTACATTCATTATCTTTTTGACAACACCTTAGATGAGAAAGGGAGGGAAGCTGATAATCATCCCCATTTTACAGATGACCCATCATAGAGATCAAGAAATTCAGGCAAGTGGTATCTTCTAGGTGACAAGGTAAAAGCAATTCAGCACTCCAAATTGTAAAGTGCTCTTCCACACAACCAGTCAGTACTTGTGAGGGAAGAATCCTGGTATTCACTCTAAAAGCACTGGTTTACTACTTACTGTGATCAACACTGCATGTACTAGAGTACAAAGATAAAAATACACAAAATACAATCTGATTGCCAAGATAGCTCCAGCACGTGTGCTTGCCTAGCATGAGATGAGGCCTGGATTCAATCTCCAGCAGTAAAATAATGAAGTAAAATACAACCAGTATAACTAAGGAAAAGAGAGAAAGATGGAAAAAATTATTACAATAATGAGTGACAGACAGACATCAGGGTACATGCTAGTAATTCTGCAGAGATACAGCCTTGTAATCTGAGGCTAGCTCAGGCAGAAAGGTTCACTACTTTGTCTCCAAAATAACCACCAAAAGTAGGGCTAAGGGTGAAACTTAAGTGGTAAGAGTACCACCTAGCAATCAAGCCTAGCAAGCATGAAGTCCTCAGTTCAAAATCTAGTACCACCAAACAATAAATAACAAGAAGTACTGCAAAAACATGCAGGAATTGTTGCAAGAATACAGAAAATTAAGATTTTAATATTTTGAAACACTTTCCATATTTTAAAAAATGAGAATAAATGAACTAAGTATTCCTCTCAAGAAGTTAGCAAAAGAAACTTAAGATGAAGGGATCAGTAAAAATAAATAAATTAGAGCATAAACAAATACAAAAGATAGTGTAAAGAAGAGGAGAGCTGAATCCGGAAAGTTATCACTGAAAGGAGTTATAAAAAGTAAAATGTGCTGGGCGCCAGTGGCTCACTCCTGTAATCCTAGCTACTCAGGAGGCTGAGATATGAGGATTGCAGTTCAAAGCCAGCCCAGGCAGGAAAGTACATGAGACTCTTATCTCCAATTAACCACCAGAAAACCGGAAGTGGTGCTATGGCTCAAGTGGTAGAACACTTGGCTTGAGCTGAAGAGCTGAGGGACAGTGTCCAGGCCCAGAGTCCAAGCCACATGACTGACAAAGAGAGAAAGTAAAATGTGAATTATTTTAGTTACAAAACTATACACAAATCTATACTAGTTAACCAGAGAATGTTAATGTTTGATGCCATGTCAATAAATTTGAAAAATCATCATTTTGGGAAAAATATATCTTCTTAGATAAAAACTGGGCATGTGGGTCAGTGGTAGAGTGCTGGCATGGCATACTGGAAGCCCTGGGTTTGATCCCTAACCCCACAATAAAAAATAACTAATCATAAATAGATAATAATTAGAAAAGCTATCTAAATATTATCTTCCCCAACATTACATATGTTTTAGTAACTGTTTTGACTTCTAAGAGGTAAGTAATTCCAATATACTGTAAATAACTCCCAAGTATAAAAAAGAGAAGACTCTGAATTTCATTCTACGATATTAGTATATGATACTAAAACCACACACACACACATCCACACACACAAGAATATTCCTTGACCAACTTTACCTCTCTCTACTGTTAGCTTATCCCTATCAGCTAAAACAGCTCTGCTATGCCCACAATGTGTGTGTGAAATGTACCCCATTCTGGGAGATTCGATCCTCAACTTCTAAACTCATCATAGATAGAGACCCACTTTACTTTCCTAATTAAATTGCTATAAAATATGACTTCTGTAGTATAGTGTAACCAAGTAGAAACTCTATTAATAAGTTAGAGTTTATCCATAGAAGTAAACATATAATCAATAAAATAAATACCACTAGGCACGGTGGCTCACACCTATAATCCTAGTTAGTCAGGAGGCTGAGATATGAGGATCATAGTTCAAAGCCAGCCTGGGTAGAAAAGTCCATAAGACTCTTACCTACAATAAACTACATCAAAAAAAGCCAGAAGTGGAGCTGTGGCTCAAGTGGTAGAGCACTAGCCTTGAGCAAAAGAAGCTCAGGGACAGTTCTCAGGTCCTGAGTTCAAGCACCAGAACAGGCATGAAAAAAGAAGAATGAAAAAATAGACACCAAAAAACACTAAATAATAAATTAAATGTTTACCAGTGGAAGTAAATACATTGTCATGAAAATAGATACCAAAACTCATTCACCAAAAAAAAAAGCTAAATAGCCAACAGCTATCATTATACTTCATTCTAGAATCCCAAAGCACATCTATCAAAAGCATAGCTATCTGCTATTACTACAATTATTCAGAAGCTCCAAATAATATAATAACACAAAAAATGAGAAAGTATAATAAAAACTAAAGGGGGAAGACCAAATTATATGTGCAAATGAGCAGATTATCCACCTTGCACAGACTCTTAAAGTCAGAGAAAATTCTACTGAAGATTTTAGTGCTAGACATTCTGTGCTATGAACCAATTATAAAAATGCTACAAACACACATATATACATACACACACAAAGCCTTAAAAGTATATATTTTAAAGCATAGCTTTAAAATATCCAATTTGCAACAGTAACTAAAAAATAATAAACAAAAAGGAAGATATCTAGAAATAACCCTAAAAATAGTCAAATAGATTCTAAAGGAATAAAATCTTCAAACACTCTAAAGGGCTGGGAAGGTGGCTCAGTGGTACAATGTTTGCCTTGCATACAGGAAGCCCTAAGTTCAATTTCTCAGCATCACATAAGCAGAAAAAGCCAGAAGTGGTGCTGTGGCTCAAGTGGTAGAGTGCTAGCCTAGAGCTGAAGAGCTCAGGGACAGACCCAAAATCCACATTTCAGGCCCCAGAACCGACAACAACAACAAAAAAAGAAACCTCTAAAAACCACAAAAGAAAAATGAAATAAGTGTAAAAACAGACAGCATGGCTGAATAAAAAAAAAAATTTCCATAAGCAGTTCAGTTTCTTTTTTCAAATTAATTTATAAAATAAATGTAATAATTCAAACACCAAGAAAATGGTGGGACACATGAGAGACTTTGAGTGATTTTTAAATTTATCTGGAATCCACTCAGTGCAAGAACGAGCCAAGAAACTCTGAAAACTGCACATCATCATATAACCTTGTACTGGCAACTACTGAAAGGTATCATAAAACTGTGTGTCAAGAATAACAAAACCAAGTAAGAAAATAAAAAGCAGACCTTAATATTTAGACATTCAAATCAATATGTCAAAGGTAAGACAATAATGAAGCAGTGAAAAATGGGAAGGAAAAGATACCTACTACAGTACATACACTAAATTCCAGGTACCTTCTAAGAATTACGTAAACAATATAAAAACACGAAATGATAGGTAAATAATCACTGATCTAATACTGAGATGGGAAAAAGGTTTCCTATACATAAATGAAGAAAAACTTTTGAATAATCATTATATTTTTCTTTGCAACTACTTTACCCCATTTTGTAGATAAAGACTAAAGCTCAAGGAGATTAGGTAACATGCCCAAGAACATTCAGCAAGAAGAAGCAGAGCTAGGGAGATTTTTAACAAATAAGACATTCTGACTTAAAAATCCTTGTTCTTAACCAGCATAAGCTGGTCCTTCCTGGTAAACTACACAATATAAAGAAATAAGACTGACTTATAGAGGAATATGAACAATAAAATAAGCAGTTTTCACTGGGTACCAGTGGCTCATGCCTATAATCCTAGCTACTCAGGAGGCTGAGATATGAGGATCACAGTTCAAAGCCAGCCTGGGCCCAACAAATCACTAAGAAAACCAAAAGTGGTGCTGGTGGCTCAAGTGGTAGAGCTCTAGCCTTGAGCTAAAGAGCTGAGGAACAGTGCCCAGGCCCAGAGTTCCAGCCCCACGACTGACCAAAAAAAACAAAAAAACAAAAACAAAAGCAGTTGTCTTCAGAAACAATATATAGCCCAAGATTACTTAGTACTGATCGAAATATTTTTAGAAATCCTTCCTTAGACTGTCTCCAGAGTGTGGTAAATATATCATCTCCTATAAGGAAAGAAGAGATTTCTCCCAAAGAGCCAGGAGTCATGGCCACAAATTCCCAAGAGGCTGGTTTTGCTATGGTGCCTTTCTAATACCCACTCCCAAAACTATACATACTGTGGGCTCAGTGCTCTACACTACACTACTGCTTCATTGTTTACATGCCCATCTTCTACTGAATTTAGGTCCTCAATGGCGACAATTATATCTTATTATCCTCAAGTCTCCAACGTCTGGTGCACAAAGGAATAATTAAGAGCTCCTGAATGACTTCAAAAAGAAATGTCCAAGAAATGCTTTGAGTGATAATATATTAAATAAAAATATTAAGCCGGGCGCTGGTGGCTCACGCCTGTAATCCTAGCTACTCAGGAGGCTGAGATCTGAGAATAGCGGTTCAAAGCCAGCCGGGGCAGAAAAGACCGTGAGACTCCTATCTCCAATAAACCACCAGAAAACCGGAAGTGGCGCTGTAGCTCAAGTGGTAGAGCGCTCACCTTGAGCTGAAGAGCTGA
>NW_012267322.1:5325927-5329600 GCF_000151885.1 Dipodomys ordii | reverse complement strand
GCTGTAGCTCAAGTGGTAGAGCGCTCACCTTGAGCTGAAGAGCTGAGGGACAGCACCCAGGCCCAGAGTTCAAGCCCCATGACCAACCAAAAAAAAAAAAAATTGCCAAGGAAGTGGTGCTGTGGCTCAAGTGGTAGAGCACTAGCCTTGAGCTGAAGAGCTTGAGGGACAGCGCCCAGGCCCAGAGTTCAGGCCCCAAAACCGACAAAAAAAAAATATATATATATATATATATTATATATATATATATATATAGCCAAAAGATCATTTGAATCTATAAACAAACATATAAACAATGTGAAAAGAAATTACAGTGCAGGAAAAAAACTTTATAGAATGATTCACAAATTTTTAAATATTAAAAACTAGAAATTTATTTTTAACTGGTCTTCTTGTATTAATGTCCAGCTGCAGTCACTTCTCACAAAACACAAGAAGGGAAAGAATTTGCCTCATTGTCCAAAAGGCAATCTACTGAATCAAGGATGCAGAAATTACTATAAACTTCCCCAGACAACTATGCCAAAACACATCTGCTGTACAGAAGATACCAAGATGCTTCCTGCTTATGGGTTCAATCGACAAAGCACAACCTAGTGCCTGAAATATAAATCAAAAACCCTTACATCCCTGGTACTTATTGACATTTGCTACCTGCAAATTTCTAATATGTGCAAGATGGGCCTATTTTTATTTACAGCACAAACCACAGACTAAACGTAAAACAAGATGCTTAATAAATCCAGAGGAACATAAAACAGCAGCATAACTCAGACAGCAAGACAGACACTCACTCCTTAATTAAGTGGGTGATGTTCTGCTTAAAACAAAAAGACAACCCTGGGCTATAGCTAAGATTAAGCACTCAGTGTTGCGAGGAAAACGCCAGCCATTTTCAGGGCAAAGGCTTTAAATCATGAAAAATAAACCATCTAATAGTCTGTATTCAATAGTAAGTAGACAGTCAGGACACAGACTGATTTGGATTAACACATTTTCAGTTATAACAAGTAATTTTACAGAGGATTAGTATCTTGATGGTCTGATCAATATGAGGCACCGCTGCTATTACAGATGAAGAGAAAATTGCCCCTCTGGTAATAAAGTGTGCGTGTCTTCGTTCTCCTTCATTTGCTGAGTCCATTACTGAAATGGTTCCAGCATTAACAGCTGGGACAATTTAAGCAGCAGGGGTCTGATGAATTTAAAGACAGGGTAGGAACACTGGCCACTGGTCCTTTCCTCCCTCGCAGTCTTGCATATGCAATTTCTCTGTCTGGCTGTGCTTCTAATATAAGGGTTATGTTTTATGAGAACAATAACTTCTATTTCCTAATTATTGTTTCATTAATAGTGTCACCAGCCAATAATGTATCTAAAACAAAAATTGCTCACAGCATATTTCTGCTGATTCAACAAAAAGTTGCACACTATTTACTTAAATAACAAGACTGACATGACAACAGGCTACAGTCCACATGAACTGTGATGTCTGCATTCATTTGCCTAGTGCTTGGCTCACATTCTCAAGCAAGATAAAAAAGCAGAACGACAGTCATGCTGACAGAAAAAAGAAAAAAGTCATCAGCAGAATTTTCTATCTCTGTTTTCAAAACCCAGCAAACTGGAAAACAGTAAGATAATGGAGTGCTGTACGTAGGAACAGAAAATCCATATTAATGCTGCCTTGAGATTTTAATCATGTCCAATTCAGCACAGTGAGCTAAGGCTGCAACACCAGCCCATTTTATATGATTATTGGAGAAATGCTGGCTCTTGAGGTTCAGCCTTGAATGAGCCAATCACTAAATGAAGATGCCAAAGGGCAGCCTGGGCTAAAGCAGAAATCAGAGCTCTGAGTTTTCTGATCACAAACAATTATGAAAAACACTCAGGCACTGGCAACAAATCTCTTCGTCCAACCTGATGCAACCTCAAACTGACTTCCCTACTTACTTTCAACCAGTTATGAAGGCCTTGACTGCCCCTCATATGGCAACCCCTATATGACAGTTTTTCAAGAAAAGGGAAGGCATGGTCACTTGGCAGGCAGGTCATTTCTAAATAAAAAATCAGCACAGCAACAAGATAGATGCAGCTGCCAAGCAAGTATGAGTTCAAATCCCAATAGTGAAGATTTAAAAAATAAAAAGATTAAAAAATAAAAGCAGAGACTTGTAGCATAAACAAAAATGAAAGTCTAATAATCAGATTTGTAGACTTCAAATAAAATAATCATCTCAGGTTGGGGGAGAGAGAAAAGGAATATACTTATTAAATGGCAGAACATTTCAAGATAAGTGCTAGAAATATGCTCTACAACACTATGTATACACTAGCATTGTAATTATATTAGGCATAGTATACAATACTATAGTGTATACTTCAAAATGTGTTGAGAGGATAGATCAGTAACCACAATAAAATTTTTAAAAAAATGTTTTTAACTGCAAGCTTATAGCACCTACTCAAGTGTTAGCTTTCAAATATGTACTAGCCTTGCAAACAGGCCAAGGACAAATGTTTGGAAAAAAGTCCCTACCAATGAAAATCTTAATCCCCTAAACACGTCATGACCAAACATGGTAGTCCAAGATCCTCCGGCTTACATAGTGAAATGTAATCACTGTGAAGCCAACCAGTGAGATGATTCTGTAAATAACAGAAGGTGAAATGATTGAACTTAATAGAGGTCTAAATTCATATTCTTTAAACTATGCCTTTTTAAGATTCCAAAAGTACCATCAAAACTATAAAGTACTTTTCTTCTAAAACTCATAAAACAGCAATGTCAATATAACTTTATCAAGAAATTTACCATAAAAAAACAACAGCAAGCTGGGAAGGTGGCTCAGTGGTAGAGCATTTGCCTTGCATGCATGTGGCTCTGGGTTCGATTCCTAAGCACTACATAAGCAGGAAAAAAAAAGCCAGAAGTGGTACTATGGCTCAAGTGGTAGAGTGCTAGCCTTGAGCTGAAGAGCTGAGGGACAGAGCCCAGGCCCAGAGTTCAGGCCCCACGAGTGGACCCAAAAAAAACAAAAACAAAAAAATATATATATATACACACACACACACATACCCTCACCCAAAAGAAAACAGCAAAATACACTGACCTGAGTAAACTAACATTTTAAACTTGAAAGAAAACACTACAAACAGTTGTTGACCATTAATAAAACGTGTTAAATGGAAGAGTTTTTACTTCTCAAAATTAATGTCTATCCCTTTAGTATGTGACTGAATTTAAAACTCATAATTACCTAACCATTTCCATTATTTTCTTCAATTTCTACTTCTAGTTTTCACCATTACAAGGCCTAATGGCAAGTGATACTTTAGTTATGGCTAATGCCATAATCCTAGCTACTCAGAAGTCTATGATCTGAGGATCATGGTTTGAAGCCAGCCCAAGCAGCGAAGTACATGAGCCTATTATCTTCAATTAACCACCAAACATTCAGAAGTGGCAGTGTGGCTCAAGAGAGAGTGCTAGCCTTTAGCAAAAACACTCCAAAACAGTACCAGTGCTGAGTTCAAGCTCAAAGAGCAGCACCAAAAAAAAAAAAAAAAAAGTGATACTTTGAGAATTCATATAATAAATGTTTGTGGCCAGGCGCCGGTGGCTCACTCTTGTAATCCTAGCTACTCAGGAGGTTGAGATCCAGAGGAT
>NW_012267322.1:5267109-5325877 GCF_000151885.1 Dipodomys ordii | reverse complement strand
TGATACTTTGAGAATTCATATAATAAATGTTTGTGGCCAGGCGCCGGTGGCTCACTCTTGTAATCCTAGCTACTCAAGAGGCTGAGATCTGAGGATCACAGTTCAAAGCCAGCGCAGGCAGGAAAGTCCGTGAGACTCTTATCTCCAATAAGCCACTAGAAAACCGGAAGTGGCACTGTGGCTCAAGCAGTAGAACGCTCGCCTTGAGCTGAAGAGCGCAGGGACAGCGCCCAAGCCCAGAGTTCAAGCCCCACCACTGACCCCCCCCCAAAAAAAATAGTTGAAATAAATATTTGTGGAATATTTACTATATACCTAACAAAATGTTTAGTGCTGGGAAAAATAGTAAATGACCAATAAATAAATAAATAAGTGGTCCATAGTTTTGGGTGCATATAATCTAAATGTCAAAATCTTTATTGCTAACTTCAGTCATATCAGGGAACCAGTATCACAATTCTTACAAGCCATATGTGTCATATAGCAGATGCTAAAGGCTCTCAACCACTCTATCTTCAACAGATGCTTATTGGAAGACCCTCCAATACGTACATTGTAGGAACTATGAATTAGACATAACTGCTGTCTTCAGGAAAGTTAAGGACTGTTCAAAGTATCTAAGACTTTATTTCTAGTTTTCAAAAGGAATACAGCATGAAGTAACAGACCTAGAAATAACACAAAGTAACAAGAACTCGCTGTTAACTCAGTGGTTTCACTCCTTAATTTTTGTTTTTGCTGGCTCTGGGGCTTGAACTCAGGGCCTGAGCAATGACGGCCTTAAACCTCTTTGTGCTCAAGGTTAGCACTCTACCACTTAAGCCATAGTGCCACTTCCAGCTTTTTCTGAGTAGTTTATTGGAAATAAGAGTCTCACAGACTTTCCTGCCCAGGCTGGATTCAAACCTGAGCCTCATATCTCAGCCTCCTGAGTAGCTAGGATTACAGGCATGAACCACAGGCATCCAAGCTCACTTCTTAATTTTTAAGAAAGGTACTCAAAGTTGTTCAGAAACGATGATCAAATAAATAACCCTTCTTTCATTTAAAAAAGCAAACCTAGGGCTGGGAAGGTGGCTCAGTGGTAGAACGCTTGCCTTGCATGCATGAGACCCTGGGTTCGATTCCTCAGCACCACATAAGCAGGGGGAAAAAAAAGCCGGAAGTGGCGCTGTGGCTCAAGTGGTAGAGTGCTAGCCTTGAGCGAAAAGCTGGGGGACAGCACCCAGACCCAGAAAAAAAAAAAAGCAAACCTACAAAGCTGAGATTAACCAAAAGATAAAGATGGATTTGAGGGTGGGGAAAATAGAGCAGAATCTTTCAGGTAAAGTTGTAATCTGTTAAGTCCCTTGGTCACTGGCCATAGATTGTGAAATACTAAATTTGTTCTTCATATCTTATCCAGGAAAAAATAACTCCTAAACCTGGAATCTCTATTGTCATAATACAGGCTTGTGTATTCTTGTGTGTTTGAGCTTAGAAAATAATAACCCAAAGTGGGATGTTTTGACCTTGGATATTGAAAACTTCAGGAGCAACCTTGGAGCTAGGAGCTGATGGCTCATGCCTGTAATCCTAGCTACTCTGCCCAGGAAGAAAAAGTCCATGAGACTCTTTATAGGCAATTAATCACCAGAAAACCAAAAATGGAGCTGTGGCTCAAAGTGGTAGTACACTAGCCTTGAGCAAAAGGCCAGCAAAAGGGGCAATGCCCAGGCCCCAAGTTCAAGCCTCACTACCAACAACAACAAAAAGCAACCTCAGAACCACAGTCTCTCTCATATCTTCTCCTGCCCTCATCTTTTGCTCCTCCTTCTCTTTTAAAAAGTGAGATCAATGATTGTTTCCAGTTCTAAGTTACTTTACATTGAATAAAACACCAGCTTTCAGACTGGGCTCTGCCCTGAGTGACTCCATTTTAAAAAACAAGAAGTTGATCCATTTTGAGTGCAAATAAGGCAGAATGACTCTACATCTTGTTTATGCAAGTAAGCAACCACCATCTATGGAGAACAAACCATGGAAAAGATAGACAAATAACTTATATAAATAAAAGTACCACCAATGAACTTAGCAAACTAAAGCATGAACACATAGATAGATAGATAGATAGATAGATAGATAGATAGATAGATAGATAGATAGATAGATAGATAGATAGATAGATAGATAGATAGATAGACAGACAGATAGATAATCTGTATCAGAAAAATCAATCCCATGAGTGAACTGAACATACCAAAAGCCAAGAATAGTGCACCCTTTTACCTGGATCATATAAAAGGAAAGACCCCTAACCCAGGGATACAGCAGCACCCACTGATGTATAATGAGACCCTGCTTGATATAATGCAAATTCACCAGTCCATCAGTCCATATCCAATAAGCTTGGAATAAACTGTGCTCCTTAAGCCAACACTGAACCTTGAACTAGTTCTGGGTTTTGACACCCCCAAAGCCTCAACAGCTCAGTGACTGGGCTCATTACCATCTTATCTAAGACCTGCAGTGACTCCCTTTACCACAGTAACAGCCCTCTGCTCTTGTCTTCAGCCAGGTTTCTTTGAATCCTGGAAGCTTTAACTTTTTTTTTTTAGCTTTCTGTAGCTTCGATATTATTGTTAAGTATAATGTCTAATTTGAGAGTTGATAGCAATAACTAAGACTGAAATAATAGAATGGGTTTGCCAATTGGCTCAAGGCTATCAAGCAAAGTAAGCAGTACTTGACAAATGAATGCCAACTAAATTGACTTAGCTTGTGAACTTATTGTTATTCTATAAATTCTGACTTTATAGAAAGACACAAATGTGACTGTTTCTGACACAGATTGTTCACAGTAACGAGTAATTAGAATTCTTCTTCCTCAAGGCAGATAATAGTAACTTGAGTCCCTTCTTTTCCATAAAACCTAAAAATAGTACTCTAACCTTCCCCTACCTTTGTGTGACAAAAAAATTTTCTGACCTACCTTGTCTAATAATAATCATGACCCCCATCATTTAAGAAGGAGTTCCACCTATTTCTGAGAAGAAAAAAGATGCAGAGGTGCTGGGACGGTGGCTCAGTGGTAGAATGCTTGCCTTACATGCATGAGGCCCTAGATTTGATTCCTCAGCACCACAAAAGCAGAAAAAGCCAGAAGTGGCACTGTGGCTCAAGTGGTAGAGCGGTAGCTTTGAGTGAAAGAGCTGAGGAACAGTGCCCAGGCCCAGAGTTCAGACCCCCACGACCAGCAAATATATAAAGTAAATAAATAAAAAAGATGCAGAAAAGCCAAATGTAGCAGATAGGATTTGCTGAGTTTCCCCCACTTCAGTCTATCACATTTGATCAACTCATTACATAGTTATTCTCCCTTCAACCCAAGCATAAAAGGTGATAGTTTCCCTGGACTTCTATCAAGTCTTCATTCTGAAGCATCCTATATCATTTAAAATTGTGATTAAATAAATTCATGCATACATCTGTAATCCCATACACATAGGCATAGAAAGAGGGATCAGAGTCCTAGGCTGGCTGGGAAATCCAGAAAAATAACTAAAGTAAAAAAAGGGGGCTGGGAAGGTAGCTCAGTGGTAGAGTGCTTGCCTTGCATGCATGAGGCCCTGGGTTCAATTCCTCAGCACCACATAAGCAAAAAAAAAAAAAGCCGGAAGTGGCGCTGTGGCTCAAGTGGTAGAGCACTAGCCTTGAGCTGAAGAGCTGAGGGACAGCACCCAGGCCCAGAGTTCAGGCCCCACAACCGGACCCAAAAAAAAAAAAAGTCCATAAGATTCCATCTCTAAAATAACCAGCAAAAAGCTGGGCTGAAGGTATGGCTCAAGTAGTAGAGTACCAACTCAGTAATTGTTATGCCGTTCAAACTCTAGTACTAGAAATAAATAAATAAATAAATAAATAAAAATACATGTTAAACATCTTCCAAGTATTGTGTAACCCCAGTCCAGATGAAATAGATCTTCCTAAGGTAGGAATTCCATGACCTCTACCCCTAGACCATTAGATTCTCCTTGTTACCTAGTCATGTATCATAAAACTTACTGATCCACTGTTGGCCTGTGCTTTTTTTTTTTTTTTTTGGCCAGGGGAGTGGGAGTGGTGGCTAGATAAGGGATGGAGAAGAATTTAATTCCAGGAGTCTGCTGTTAAAGCCTCGTACTCTCCACTATGGCTCCCCTTTCAGTGGGAGCCACGTTCTAAGAACTTGGGGGGGGGGAGTCCTATCATGGATACTACTGAACCCTACATATGTCACCCTAAGATAAAAAGTTAAATTTATAAATTAGGCAATCTAAAAGATTAACAGCTAAATAGCTATTAAATATTAGTGGTAGCTAATGTTATTATTAACAGTTAATAATAAAATAGAACAATTATAACTAATGAAAGTTCTGTGAAGGAGGAAGAAAAGGGAAAGGGGTGAGGGAAAAGGAGGGAAAAAAAGAGGAAAAAGGGGAGAGACAGAGAAAAGGAGTTAAAACGAATACTAACACCTTTGAACCACAGTTGACCCAGGGTATATGAAGCCACAGAAAATGAAGGCCTGGATAAGAGGGACTATGCAAAATGGAATGTACATTTTCCATCCAAATGAGCAACTCTGATTTAGCTCTACTTAGGGAAATATATATCTGCTTTCTAGTTGTCCAAGACAGCCAAAAACCCAGATTCTAATATGAATCTTCAACTTTTACATACCTGAATTCCAAACTTTCCAGTTTACTTAGGTCAAATAAATACTTTTACAACCAGGATGAATAATTGGACTATAAATGTATCTCCATTATCCCCCAAAAATATGCATGCCAAAATGCATAATCTACAGCCAATCATATGAAAACATTAGACAATCAAGAATCCAGGGCCAGTTTATAGAACAAATACCTGTACTCTCTCAAACTGTTGATGCCTTAAAAGACAAAGATAAGATGAGGAACAGTTTAGATGACATTAAAGCCAAATTAAAAGAGAAAAGCCCACCAGAGGGATGTGAAAAATGTAATGACCCTGGGTCAAAGCCTGGGCCAGGAAAAAATAATGCTGAAATGTATTATTATAACAATTACCAGAAAATGAATACAGATTTTAGATTAAATAAGAGAATTATATTGATGTTAACTTTTCTAATTGCTAATTGCTGTGTTTACATTTAAGAGAATGCCCTTGTTCTGAAGAAATACATGCTAAACTATCTTAGTTTAGGATTGATGCTTCCTCCTTACTCTGTAATGGTTCACTAAAAATAATAATAACGATAATAATAATAAATAGGAGCCAGGTGCCAGTGGCTTACACCTGTAATTCTAGCTACTATGGAGGCTAAGATACAAGGATCAAAGTTTGAAGCCAGCCCAGTCAGAAAAGTCTGAGAGATTCTTAGTTCCACTTAACCACCAAAAAGCAGGAAGCGGAGCTGTGGCTCAAATATTAGGTAGAAAAAAAGCTCAGGATTAGCATCCAAGTCCTGACTGAGTTCAAACCCGGCAACAAAACAAAACAAACAAACAAACAAAAAACACTGAGAAAGAATGCCCTGGTTCTGAATTCAAGGCCCAGCACAAGCACAAAATAAATAATAGTAATAATATTAATAACAATCACTAATAATAACTCAGTGGTAGAGATCTTGCCCATCATGGGCAAGGCCCTGAATTTTATCCCTAGAGCCACAAGAAATTATAAAAAAAAAAACAAGTTACAAATTATACACATACACAGAGAAAGAGAGAGGAAAAAAAAAAAACAGCACGCACAAGAGAGGGAGAAGGTGGGCTCATCTACAATAAAGACAATATAGCAAAAATGTAACTTACATATCCAATTCATAATATAAAATTGTATCATCTAAAAATCAGATAGCCTCTTAGGCTACCAAATTCAATTGAGGCCATACCCACTCTATCTCTGGCTTAGGGGACAAATTTAATCACATTGGGGCCCCATAGTAGTCCAGAGTAGCAGCCATCCTATTTTCAAAATGGAGAAACTGAGATATATAGTGGATTGCCATTTCAACAGCAAGAAAAATACTAGAGCCATAGCTCTAACTCTGATCTTCAGGTTGGCAACGCTCACCTATCATCCCAGTATTTACATGGTTTAAACAGGAGTTTAAGTTCAAGGCTATTACAGAAATTATATTTCTCAAAAACAGAAAAAAAAATCTAATCTGAATTATTCCACTATATGCCCTTTAAGAAATTTTATTTTAGGAAGTGGCGCTGTGGCTCAAGCGGTAGAGCATAGTAGAGCACTCACCTTGAGCCAAAGAGCGCAGGGACAGCGCCAAAGCCCAGAGTTCAAGCCCCATGACTGACCAAAAAAAAAGAAGTTTCATTTTAAAAATTCATGGCATAGAGGGGAGGGAGGAGTTAGGGAGATGGGTAGGAAAGGGATGGTAGAGGAAAAACAAAAGAAGGAGTAACAATGCTGGATAGGAAATGTACCCATTACCCTACTTATGTAACTGTAACCCCTCTGTACAGTATCTTTACAATAAAAAATATATATTAAAATTTTTTTAATTCATGGCATATTCAGCAGACACTATGTAGAAATGGACTCTGCAACTTGTCAGCAGAAACAAGAGAGAAAAACTGGGATGAACTGGAAAGAAGGGATGACATTCTCCAAAAAGAAATATACTCATTACCTGACTTTGAGACAGTAATAACAATTTTAAAAATTCATGCAATATGGTGTGGTGCTCTTATGTTTCAATGTAAATAAATATCATGATATGAAGCTACTTAGACCAACTTTCTTATTTACCATCAAGACTTGGAAACTGTATAAAAGTCTATAGCATAACAACATAAAGAAGAAAATATAGTAAAAAAAAAAAAAATTGAGGCCAGATATGGTGGTACAGGCCTATAATCCAAGCACTGCTGAGGCAGGAGTATCTTGAGTTCCAGGCCAGCCTGGGCTACATAGAGAGACCCTAGCTCAAAAAAAGAACAGAAATCAGAGATAGAAGAAGAGGAAAAGGGAAAAAAAAAAGAAAAAGGAAGTAAAAGAGAAAGAGGAGGAGAAAAAAATAATCTAAATTACTTTAAAGACAAAGAAAGAAGAAAGCCAAAAGTAATTACCCATTGTAGAGATGATAAAGTTTACTTTAAAAAGCAAACAAGGGGGCTGGGAAGGTTGCTCAGTGGTAGAGCGCTTGCCTTGCATGCCTGAGGCCCTGGGTTCGATTCCTCAGCACCACATAAGCAAAAAGAAAAAAGCCAAAAGTGGCACGTGGCTCAAGTGGTAGAGTGCTAGCCTTGAGCTGAAGAGCTGAGGGACAGCGCCCAGGCCGAGTTCAGGCCCCACGACCAGACACACACAAAAAAAAAAAAAACAAGAAATCTTTGTGACTTTGGTATTGATATGGACTTCATAGATATGGCCCCAAAAAATGAATCATGAAAAGAAATAATTAGAAACTCAAAGGATTAGATATTTCCAACACAGATAGACACAATAGTTTTTCACCCAAAAATGCAAGAAACTACTAGCTCAGGCCCATAATCCTAGCTACTCAGGGAGCTGAGATCTGAGGATTACCATTTGATTCCAGCCCAGGCAGGCAAATCCACGAGACTCTTATCTCCAATTAACCACCAGAAAACTGGAAGTGGCATTGTGGCTCCAATGGCTCAGGGACAGCACCATGGCCCTGAGTTCAATCTCCACCACCATGAAAAAAAAAAAAACTAATGAGATACCACTTCACATTTACTACAATGACTAAAATCAAAGACAGACAATAACAATTAAAAGAATTGCAACTCTCAAAACTGCTGGTGGCAACATAAAATAGAGCAGCCCACCAGAAAATAGTTTGGTAGTTTCTTAAAATATTAACCAGAGATTTACTATATGACTAACAACTCCAAGAAGAATGAAACTGTATATCCATACATAAACTAAAATGTAACTACTGATAGTAGTAGCATTTTACATAATAGCCAAAACAGGGGAAAGAATTGTGGCATATCTATATATATTGAAAGGTATTTGAATAAAAAAGTTCAATATTGATATCCACTACAACATGGATGAACCTCAAACACATTTTGTGTGGAAAAAAAAGCTCAACACCAAAGACCAAATATTAGAAAATTCTATCTATATAAAAGTTTCCAAAAAAAAAAAAAAGTTTCCACAAGAGAACAAAAAAATAGTGGCTGCCTAGAAGTGTGGTACAAGTTAAAAATAACTGCCAGTGAATGCATTGCCCAATAGAGATCAAACAGGAAGACTTACACTGTGACTTGTTTGGGAATAGCCCCAAACCAAGAACAATCTAAATGTCCAGCAACCAGTGAATGAATAAATAGGTGATATAGCCAGAGACTGCACTATTAATCACCAATAAAAAGGAACAAACTAGTGATACGTGTAGTAACACAGATTTCAAAAATCATTATGCTGAATGAAAAAACAGAACCAAGAGTACAAACTGTATGTTTCCAGTTACATGAAATTCTAGAAAATACAAATTCATCTATAGTGACAGAAAACACATCAGTGGTTGCCAAGATGGAGGGAGAGTTGGCAGCAAATGAGCAAGAGGAAACTTTCAAAAGGAATAGGAACGTCTTCTCTGCCAACTGTGGCGGTTTTACATGTATGTACATCTGTCAAGACTCATCAGTCCGTATATTACAAAATGATTGCAGATTACTAAATATAAATCATCCCTCAATGAACTTCATTAGAAAAAAATAGAATTCATAGTAATCAGTTCTATTTAGGATTTAAAACAACTGCCTATATTTTCTTCTAGTCAGAATTTCAGAAGTAGACTATTTCAAATAAAGACCAAAGAAACATCAAAGGCAAATAGGAAGACAACTTGCTTTTTTGAAGAAATATTTCACAAGCAGATAAATGGAGGGAAAAAAAATTATGAAACTGTAGTGCGAAGACCAGATTCTGATTCCTAGTTCCACTTAGCATACAAGTGGCTTTAAGCACATCACAACTTCTCTGAACCTGTTATTAATGATATTAATAATGACCTCCTAGGCAACAACTAAATGTCAATGGTCTAACAGGTCCTCTGGAGCAGAGATTCTGTCTTAGCCCAAAGTATCTCCCCAGTATATAGCAAATAACTGGTGCTCAATAAATCGTTACAGAATTTCTGAATTACTTTAAAACGAAAGGTGAGAAAGATACGATATATAATGCCAACAGGAAATATCTTATTGTTTCTCTGCATGAGAAAGGATAATGAATGTAAAATATTAATGCTAGCGGGGTCTTACCCCTTTGTACTCACATCACAAGCTACATCACAAGCATACCTAAGCAGGTCCCTTGGGGAACGTCTCACTAAGTCAGCCATTAAAGAGCAGATTGATTTTGGTTTTGGTTTTTTAACCCAGGGTCTCACTATATGGCCTAAGGCTGGCCTAAACTGGAGATCTTCCTGCCTCACCCATACAAGTAGGATTATATGCATGTACCATAGCAATTAGCTTAAGTTTGGTATCTTAAATGCTTAAATGTATTTCCCTAGAACTCTAGGTGGGACTACAAAAAAATAAATAAACTTTTGGTATTAACAGCTTGCATTGCTGGTTATTCAGGGATTCAAAATGGTGGTTTGGGGTGTTTTGTTTCTTTCCTTTCTCCCTCCCACCCCATGCTGGAGAACCCAAGATTAACACTTTTTTTTTTAATTGTGAAAATACTGTACAGAGGGGTTACAATTATATAGGCAAGATAATGAGTACATTTCTTATCAAGCATTGTAGCCTCCTCCTCCTTTGTTTCCCCTTCCCATCCCTTCCCATCCTTCCCCACCCCCCACCCAATCCTCCCCGCTCCCCCTGCCCTCCCCTCACCAAAGTTGTGAAGTTCATTTTCGACATAAAGACTTGTTGCAATGGGTCCACCTGTATCCCTATTTAAATGATTTGTTTTTCCCCTTCCCCTCCACAAATTATACCGACAGCAGGGGTTATACTGTGGGGGAGGGATATACAAAGCAACAAAGAAATAATCTTATAAATGTGTTAGAAACAATCATAAGAAAGAAAACAAACATTTGAGTACATATCTTAGGGTTCATTTCCCTAACATCACCTTATCTGAACTTTTCTGCTTGACTCAGACATATACTAGATATTGCAAATAAGGGAAACTATGAGACCTTTGTTTCTTTGGGCCTGGCTTACTTCACTTAATATAATTTTTTCCAAGTCTTTCCATTTCCTAACAAATGGGGCAAAGTCATTCTTTCTGATGGAGGCATAGAATTCCATTGTGTATATATACCACATTTTCTTGATCCACTCATCTACTGAGGGGCATCTGGATTGGTTCCATACCTTAGCTATAGTAAATAGTGCTGCAATAAACATAGTTGTGCTGGTAGCTTTATTGTGGTCTTGTTTGTAAACATTTGGGTAAATGCCCAAAAGTGGGATTGCTGGGTCATAGGGGAGCTCTATGTGGAGTCTTTTGAGGAACCTCCATACTACTTTCCAAAGTGGTTGAACAAGTTTACACTCCCACCAAGATTAACACTTTATTCTTCAGTATAGCTGAGCTGTCTTGTCCCCCTTGCCTCTCTCCATCTCTCACCCTCTCCCGTCCTACCACCTTCTCTTTCTCTCCTTCCCTCTTCCTTCTGTTCCCCTCCATCAAAACCCTTCCCCTTCCACTAACCCTCTCTTCCCCCTCCCACTACCAGGAAGGAGTAAAACCTATGTTAAATAAGATATATCTCACAGAGTGAAGCCAAAAACAAAACAGTGATTTGGACATAGAGTCCATCACATATCCCAAAATGTGCCCATGAGTTTCTGCTTTAAAATCAGACACTTAGCTGGACACTGGTGGCTCACGCCTATAATCTTAACTACTCAGGAGCCTGAGATCTGAGGATCATGGTTCCAAACCTTCCTGAGCAGAAAAGTCCATGAAACTCTTATCTACTCAGAAAAAGCCAGAAGTGGTGCTATGGTTCAAGTGGTAGATCCCTAGCCTTAAACACAAAGAGGCTCAGTCACAGTGCCCAGGCCCTGAGTTCAAGTCAGGGGGGGGGGAGGAGGGGGAACCAGACACTTTCAGATGACAACAGAGCTCTGAGAGATTCAACTTTCTCTATCCTCTATTTTTCACAAATAATAATAAAACATTTCCTTTTTCTCAAAACTTTGCTCTGGCTATTTGTAAACTGACATTGTAAATCTGCAATAACTAGATCACTTTTAAAACTATAAATTCTTTTTATTTATTCCAATAAGTATTATTTTATATGATCAGACTCACTGATCATATAAAAGGCATTGTGCCTTTGTGTTTCTCCCTAAAGAGTATCCTCCTCTGGTCTGTGTGTGAATGCCTAGAGTCCTGTATTAATCATGTCCTGGTGTATTTTAGATCTAGCTTGCACATATGAGAAGAAAACATGTGCTGTTTGGTAAGACTAAATTCTATGACAAGAACTGTACCTGTTTTATTTACCACTGATCTTCATTTCCAGTATTTCCCTAACACAAAGTACATACCAAACAGAACTTGCAAAAGCCTTGTAAGTAGATAACTACAGTCAAGGAGGACTTTTAACAAAGTCAAAGTGAACTGGGTGCTGATGACTCACACCAATAATTTTAGTAGCTACTTGGGAGACTGAGATTAGAAGGATCATGATTCCAAAATAAGAGGGCATACACAAGAGACCCCCACTCAATTAACAGCTGTACACAATGGTGCATGCCGGTCATCCTAGTTAAGTGAGAGGCTAAGATCAGGAAGTTCATAAGGTCCAGAACCCAGGCTGAAAAGTTGGCAAAACTCCATCTCAGAAGAAATCAAGAGAGTTAATACACACCCCTCATCCCAGCTACAAAAGGAAGCCTAAAACTAAGCAGATCAAGATCCAGGCTTACAACTGTGCAAGAAGCCATCTCAAAAATAACCACTTCAAAGAAGGTCTGGAAGCATGACTCAGAAGTAGAGTACCTGTCTAGGAAGCATAAAGCCATGGGTTATGTAGTTTAAAAAAAAACACTACAGTATTTTTACAATAAAAAAAAATACAAAAACAAAGTAGCCTAGAGCAGTAGCTCAAGCTACTCAGAAGATAAGGAGAATAGTTTCAAGACCATTCAAAACCAATCTAAACAACAACAACAACAAAAGCTATCTTTTGCAGAGCAGGACTGTTAGCTTTGCAGAAAGCATAGGAGGGTTGAAATCTAGGTATCAGAAATGGACAAAAGTAGAGAGATGTCCAATATACTCACAAATCCATAGGACCTAACTTTGGGGAAAGGAAAGCCTTCAATTTTTCTTAGCCTGAGCTCTTCATCAGTGAAACTAGACTGTTGATCCTTTCAATGTGCTATGCTAATATTATGGAATAAGGTATTATTTACTTAATGCAAGTGTCTGATACACAATAAAATAAATACTGAAAATAAATAAATCACCATGCGCAACTAGCATGGTCATCCCAAGGCAGAGAATAGAAATTGACATCCACAGTGCTGAAGTCAGACTATGTCAGCTGCCCACTGAGGCAACTAACTATTCCAAATAAATATATGTAACCACATAGATATTTCATCTAAGCAGCTCTCAGTCCTCAGAGACTGTGAATGAGAAAGCACAGCTGGAATGATAACAGAATGTCCAGTAAACTGAGGCCGTGTGGCTACAAATTGAGCCAAGAAATAGGTTAAGAAGCAAGACAAGAAAATAGGTGTTTTGATTTTAATTTCTGAGCTGCACTGTTTCCTGAGCAGCATTAATTTACAAAACTGATACACATACCACTGTCCCATGTGTCCAAGTCCCTTACAAAACAGGTCCAGTCCTCTATACAGAACAGTACTAATTTACCAAGCACACACACACACACACACAAACACACACACGCCTGTCCTGAATACTGAGGAATACTAATTTACACACACACAGAGGCCTGTCCTGCATCCTGAACAATACTAATTTACCCCATACACCACACACACACACACACACACACGCCTGTCCTGAATACTGAGGAATACTAATTTACACACACAGAGAGGCCTGTCCTGCATCCTGAACAATATTAATTTACCCCATACATCTCACACACACACACACACACACACACACACACACACCCTGTACAGGTCTCCAAGTCCCTTGCAGACCAGGACCAGGCCCTGTCAACCCTTGGCTCAACACCAGGCATTCGCCCACAAAGAAAACAAGCCCTCAGGGTTCCCTGCACCTATCTCCCAACACGGGAAGAGCCCTGGACCTCGTAAGTTCGCCACACCTTAGCTTCGCGCTCCCGTTCCTCCGCCGTCTGGGTACGCTTCATGCTGCCACCACAGAAGCCGCCTTCGCCGCCGCGAGCCGCGTTGACCTCTCGTTCTGGACCCGCCTCCTGCATGTAGTTCTCTCCGGGCCCTGTGGCCGTCCGGTACTATTCTTACTCAGAGCCGTAAGAACTACGCCTCCCAGCATGCCCTGCATGACGCACGGACACGCTGGAAGCTTGGAAGTCACTACGCTGGGGGAGCGTAGGCCGCTCAGCAGCGCGCCTCTAGCCTGGAGACCTAAGAGAACTGCATTTCCCAGAGGGCAGTGTGGCCTACCAGTTTTTCCCGTGCTCCTCTAGGCCGGCGCTCCACTCGGCGCTATAGCAACGGTAGCTAGCGGCCTGGAAAGCGAGGTGGTGAGTACTGTGGTAAAAGATGGGGGGTGGGGGTGGTGAATGGAAGTTGGCGGACCCTCCCTCCGCAGCCCGGGCTGGGTTCGTGGGTTCGCTCTGCAGCCTGGAGAAGGCCCTGGAGTTCTTGTGTGAAAAGCAGCCCAGCCATGTCCAGGCCCATCCTACAGCCCGCGCTTTGTCCTCACGCTCAGGTCTAGTTTGAAATCGTACTTACACCCCACCCGTGAACCCTCACTGAGGACAGGGACCGTCCCCGTCCCGATGCGCCACATCGAGGGGCACAAACACAGTTCACGCTATTGCCCAGGATTCGGAATTGGTTGGTACACCCTCAGCCTGTTAATGCTATAAAGGCAAGGGACTTTGTTTACCATTTTAGTCTCGGTGACTGTTTCATTCAGCGAAAGATTTTTTTTCTTGCCCACTGTGGATCAGACACTTTTCCACCCAAGACCAATACCCATCTCAAGAATGTTTATAACTTCATTGGTGCAAAGTTATAAGCTAGTTAGAAAAAAAAATGAGATTCTATCACCTAGACGCCATTGCAGTGGAGAAATGAGCTGTGGAGAAATTGGGAAGAACAACATGGAATGATCCAGGAAAGCCCAAGGAGGTGAGAGCTGAACTGAGCTTCAAAGAATGAGGAGCCAGCTATTAATGCAAAAGGCTAGGGAACATAAGACTATGGCTGGCTTGAGGAACTTGCAGAGCGTGGAACAGAGCATGCCAAGCAAGCAGGGAGAGCAAGAGCTAGTGGTGGAGAGGCATGGAGCATTGTGCAGTAACCCGCTGGTAATATTTGGGGCCAGACAATTCATTATCGTGGACTTGATGCACTGTAGGTTGCTGAACCTCATTCCTGGTATCTAACCATTAGAGGCCAGTAACATCTCCCCTTCTGAATTGGCACAGCCAGAAATACCACCTCCTAGATGAGTGACCATGGCCAAGTTACCTAATGTGCCTCAGCCTCCTCACTTGTAAGACAGGAATAACAACTCACAAGGGTATTGTGAGGTTTTTAATTCACCCATATTAGTGAATTAACTAAGTGGTGCATTCTATGGTTTCGTTTCTGATTATATGAATCTTTCCTCTTTAAGTAGAGTACTTAGGACGTTTTCTGCTTTAAGCACTGTAAGCAGTCAATAAATGTGAACATCATCATCCTCTTCATCATTATTACTGTAAAGTAAACCTGAAAGTCTGTGAGGAAAATAATCATTTTCACAGTTTATGGTTATGCTTCTTGATAGTTTTAATGTTGTCTGCATTTCCAGACCTTGATGCCCCATGGACTTCATCCACCAAAACAACTATTTAGTGAATTCCTGTTTAGTGAATTCCTGAGCTAGCCTCAAGACAAATAAGCTTGCTACTTTCTTGGTCTTCACATTCTAGGACCAACATTCTAGAACTTGGGAACCTCTTTCTATGGTATCTTCTTTGACTGTTTCCATTTAACTTTTCTAGGTGGGTTGACATGAAAAATATAGAATTTTTCCTACAATATATTAACTATTCACATATAAAATAAAGACACTGTGTTACATCTCTACAAACAGTATCTATAAGACAAAATGAAGACACTGTGTTACATCTCTATGAAGAATATTAGCTGGACAATTTACATGTTGAGGTAGTAATCCCTTGGACCTAGGCTTTGTGGCAACAGTGGCAGCTGACAAATTATGAAACTTTTCACAAAACTTAAAATGACTCACTAATCTATACCTCAGTTCAAAAGATAATGTTCAGCCTGTTGTTTGTCATCCTAAACACTTTTGCTAAATGCTTTTAATGTGCCATTTCACTCACTTTTAGAATAACTATGAAATAGGTATGCTTTACTCTATCTTAGAAATGAAAACACTGAAACTCAAAGAGGTTTGCATGACTTGACCAGCTGCTAAATGATATAATAAGCGTTTGAATCAGGTTCTTGACCTAGCTTTTTCTTTGTGGTTGGAGAGGGGTTAGAGAGGAGGTATTTCTTCAATTTGGAAGAGTTCGTTTTATTTCAGATAGAGGAATTAAAAAGAGAAAAGGACAAATGATAATCTTACCTCATTTCCTAAGCAAACTGTAGGAAATACACTGTTGAAAGAGACATGGTCTCCATGATTGAATGCAGTATTACTTTTAGAATAGAAGCTTTCATCTTCTTCTAGCAGCACATGTGGGCAATAAGATGTCCATTAAAGTTCTAGTCCCTTATTCATTTTATTTGGTTCATTCCATTGCATAGTTAATGTAATAACTTGGAAAGGGTTCGCTTGAATTTTCTTTTTTCCACAGATAGGCCATGTCTGGTCCCACTGATGAGACTGCAGGAGACCTGCCTGTGAAAGATATAGGTCTAAACCTCTTTGGAGTGGGAGGGTTACAAGGTATGGCCACCTGTTCCTAATTACAGTTATGAACTTTGATCAGTGATTTCTTTACTTTTAATTTAAAGTATTTCTGATATTCATACAAACCAAACCATTTAAGTAACTATATAGCTCTTGATTGGACTAAACAAGATGGAGACTTAAGAACACATATGGTATTTTACTGCATGCATCAATTATCAACAGCTCATAGCAAATCCAAGATCCCCCTCTGTCCTGATAAAGAATTGTTATAAATCATCTTTTTAAAATTCCACACATCAGGAAAAACTGCATAGAGTATCAAGCCTCCAAACTGAATTGCCTGGTTTAAATCACATTCACCATTAAAAACATTTCTTTTTGTTTAAATTTTATATAGGAGGAAATGCCATATTTAAAAATTTTTGCCTTTCAAGTAGAGTATCTCAAAATGGCCTGTTTATGCTAGTGATAGTGACTTTTCAATCAAATTAATACACATTAAAGGTTTTCTTTTTCCTTTTATCACTTAATTGTTGCTATAGAGCTAAAGAGCACTTTCAAATTGAGAAAGAAAAGCACTGCTTTAAAGAGCAATAGAGTACAGGGCTATGTTTATATTTGGATAAACAGTGTGCCATTCATTCCCTCATGCCACTAAATTTGCCATCAAGAGGGCTAGGGATTTAGAATATTCCACTAAGGAATCTTCACATACTTTTCAATCAGAACAATGTATTAACAGCCACATTTACCTCAGATAGGTGGTCAGTGTATTATTCATTGAAAAAGATGAATATGATTATACAGATTTTATTATTAAAAGTAAAAAATACATAAGCTTTGTTATAAAAAGGGAGTGTCAGGTATATGGATAAACTTTAAATATGCAAAGCATTTATTTTGTTTTGTTACTTTGTAAATTCAATTATTGTCCTCAGCTAACAACTATAAGATTTTTTTTACGTATGCCAGTATCAGAACTGGAACACAGAACCTTGTGCTCACTCTACATGCTTGCTCATGGCTGATTTTCTACCACTTAAGCCACAATTCCAACCAGTAATTTTTGCTGGTTAATTGGAGATGGAGTGTTTCTGACTGTTGTGCCCCACTGGCTTTGATCCTCAGTCTTCGCAATCTTAGCCTCTCAAATAGCTAGATTACAGATATGAGTCACCAGCACCTAGGAACCACAGGGTTTTAATTTATGAGTTTGTTATTTGTTTCTACTGAAGAATGTTTATAATTGACATACTGCACAGGTATATGGAAAGAACAAAAGTAATCATCTATTTTAAAATATATGGACACGCTAAAAGGGTATAAAACTTTTTTTTTTTTTGGTCGGTCATGGGGGCTGAACTCTGGGCCTGGGCACTGTCCCCCAGCTCTTTGTATCAAGGTCAGCGCCCTACCACTTGAGCCATAGCGCCACTTCCGCCTTTTTTCTGCTTATGTGGTGCTGAGCAGTTGAACCCAGGGCCTCATGCATGCGAGGCAAGCACTCTACCACTGTGCCAACTTTTTAAAATATGAAATAGCATACATAGAAATGAGTTGTAAAGTTGTAAAGATTTCAAATTACAGTGTTTTAATTTTAGAGGGGGTGTTTGTTTGATCTTGTAATTTTTATAGTTTTCTATAACCTAACACTCATATCTATCTTAATTATATTGTGTCACAGAATTATACTAATACTTGTTTTGGGGAAGGAAGGGAGAAAGGGGGAGAGAGGGAAAGAGGATAAAGGGTGGGAGGAGAGGAAAGAAGGAGATAGAAAATGCGTTCAGGTACTATGACTTTTTCCTGGAGTGCTTGCAAGTGAATGCAAAACATTGTACATGTTAGACAAGCACTCTATCACCAAGTTACATCCCCAGGCAGAGTCTGACTTTTGACTTTTAATTTTTATTTTTCAGAATACAAATTAAGAAGTCTATTTAATCAGGGCTTCAGTTTATAATTTGAAAATGTAATGATTTGAATACATGTTAAAGAATACTGTTATTATTTAGATCTCTAATTCTGTATATAAAACATCACTAAGGCTTTATTCTCAACTCAAGTTGTTGTTGTGAACAATGCTCCAACATTTTCTAAAGAAATCACAAAGGAAATAAATCACAAAAGAAAAAAATCTGAGTATATGGGAGATTATTTTAGGATCAGCAGTTAGCGCTTTGAGAGGCTATTTTAAGTAATCTTATAATTAATTACTTTGTATTTCTTTCAGAAACTGCAGCAGCCCGAACGATGAAGTCCCGCCAAGCAGTGTCACGTGTCAGTCGTGAGGAACTGGAAGACAGATTTTTACGTTTGTGTGATGAGAACATTTTACTTAAGCAGCATGCCCGTAAGCAAGAGGATAAAATTAAAAGGTTATGATAAAAAGCTTTTAGCTTTTTTTTTTCCTTGACTCTAAAGTTTGGAGGCTATGCTTTTTTTATAAACTTAATTGAAAGCCCCACCTTCCATCTCTTTTAGAACAGGCAGGTTGTAAATAAATAGAATTTTTAAAAATGGAAAATCTTACAAAGTAGAATAATAAACTAAAAAGATTGTATTTATTATGTCTGAATTGCTATTTGAAAAAGAGCTAATAGCTAAGAGTGCCATGAGTATATCATATCTATAAATAACTTTTGGTTTAATATTTATGGTTTAAAAAGCAAATAGCCAAAGCATCTGTTTTTTAAATGAGACCCTAAAAGCCCTATATACTCACTTCGTGTCATGATTGTGAAGGAAAGTTTTAAAAGCTAATTAACTATTCCAACTTGTTAGAATGCCTGTTCCCTTAAGATTTGGGATTTATTAATGAAAATATCACTGCAATCTCTGGAACATATTTAACTTTGCTTGGGTTAGTCTCAGTTCTATATTTATATCAAAGGGTCTCTACTGTTTCTGTGAAAGTATATTTTCACTTTTGACTTGTATGCAAGTCAAAATTGAAATCATGTCTTATGAGTAGTTCTTTAATCTTTCTTACCTTTAATTCTTATTCAAAATGCCATTCCTATGTTCTGAATGTATGGGATTATAAACAAAAAAATGCATGCACATTTGTAAGCATGAGCAACTCTGTATTCATATTCATGTTCTAGGTTCAAAGAAAAGTAAAGACAGCTATTGAAGAAAGAAGATAGGGTTTTGGGGGGTTTTTTTGCTACTGCTGCTTAGAATTCATCATAAAGAAGTGATTTCCAGTTTACTTTCAACTCTGTAAACTGTATTTTCCATCCAGGACTTGATTAGTACAGGCCTTTTACACTAATTAATTTTTTTCTTTGCTTTTTTGTTTTGTTTTGCCTGTCCTAGGCCTGCACTCAGGGCATGGATGCTGTCCTTGAGCCTCTTCATGCTCAAGACTACCACTCTACCACTTGAGCCACAGTGTCACTTCCAGTTTTTTGAGAGTAGTTTATTGGAGTAAGAGTCTCACATACTTTCCTGCCCTGGGTAGCTTCGAAAAGTGATCCTCAGATCTCAGCCTCCTGTGTAAATAGGATTACAGGCTTGAGACCCTGGCACCTGGCTTTGAGTTGATTTTTAAGGCACAATAAAAAGGACTGGGATAGAAGTCAATTTGTATGTAGGCATTATCTCTCTGCCGCTAGCCTATGGTATGTTAAAGCCATTTGACCTAAGCTATGAAAGTAGTGACAGACCCAGACCCAATGAACACTTTGATCCAAAGCTCTAAATTCCTTCTCAGTCTTACACCACTGACAGTGACTTAGATACATGGGTCAAACTATCTTTCAATTTACCCTTAAGATGTAAGTAGTATCACTTTCTCTTATGTAAATGCAACACTTTATTAATTGCTTTTTTTTAATTTTTAGTTTTACTTTTTGTGAACATACTGTACAGAGGGGTTAACTTCTTTTTTAAGTCAGTATTTATTTACACTTTGTCAGATCCCTTATGGTTCATTAATATCACAAAATAATCAAATCAAGCAAATAGAAAATATTTCCCTTCTGGATAAATATGTCTTGCTTCCAGACAAAAAAATTGTGTTTGAAAAATTTATTTGAACATCATGTAAAGATTTGCAGGCACTCTATTTCTGTGTTTCTCTTGCTTCAGAAGTTATTCATTGGTTTTCAGATAGTGACCTCTTTTTCAAATTAAATCTGTCCTTTCCAGTCTAATCTGTATTTCTATGTCAAAGTCCTTCTTTAACAGTTGATTCAAGTATGTAAGGTTAACAGCTCATTTTAAACCCTGTTTCTAAGGATAGAACATTGAGTGGGCTTGAGACCTAAATTCATTAAAGCATAAGTTACAGTGGGGATTTTTTAGACTATGATACCTTGCCACATTTCCCAGTGATAGATCATTCTGTGAATTAGGCAGAAAGGGAACTAATCATTGATTATTTTACTAGGATGTTTGTGGTACTCTTGAATCTTGGTTTTTATTATCCTATATCCCTTATAAGGCATGCTTAATGGATGTGCCTCAAGGGAAAGAGAAAACAATCTTAACTGATTATGTTATGCATAACTCTCCCTGATGCCACATGCTGTAGGCAGAGTAGCCAGAAGTGTAGATAGACATGTATTACTACTGCATTTACAGAGGACTCTGCTTAGAGGGGGGGAAAGGTTGTTCTATGACATCCCAAAACTATTAAGGATTTTTTTGTTCTCATAAGTAAAAGCTTCTGTCCATAACCATGCTAAAATAAAGTAACTCCCATTTAAAGAAAAATGAAGTGTGTTTTTATTTTCAATCTCCTGTCTGGGTCTTTATAAAAATAGATTCACTATAAACTAGAATCAGCTATTGAAGATGTGCGACCAATTTTGTAAAGTCTTGAACTTGTGTCTCTCATCAAAGCCACCTTTTCTTTCTTGTCCTGCCAAGATTTTTCCATTCACTGTCAGGCATATTTTCCGTACGTGTATATTACATCACCCCCATGTGCCCTTTCTGTCTTTTGTTCTGTCTAACCAGTTTTTATCAAAACTTAAAAGAACCAAAGTTATAAAATCCTGTGATGCCAAAAGATCAACATATATCTAAATTTAAAAGAATTAAGATGATATTTTTTGCATCTAATTATTTTCTGCCACTGAACAGACATTTCTTGATTACTAAGCAACATTTACTGGCATATTTTGGGTTCTTTTGAAATCTTTATGGGGCTGCACATGTGTGCATCAATGACTACTAACCTATTTACATTTTTACATTTACATTTTCTTAGTCCTACAGAAAATGAAAAGAGTATATTACTTAAATGCTGCACAGTCTTAACACACTTTTCAAAAGTTTTAACTTACTGTGGATTGCAGCTATAACCCACCACATCCACAAGCTGTAACTACATTTAAGTGCATACAGCATTCCTATATAAGGTCATGCGTTAAAAATTGCATTTCAGGAACATATGGAGTAAATATGTGTCCTCTCTTTACCAACCTTAAATGATAAGCCTTAGGAAACTGTTATTTGTCAGTGCTATAAAGCAGATTGTTGCCCAGTGGTTTCAATTATCATCAAAGGATTCTTCACAGGCAGTAATAGTTACATCAAAACCTGAAATTTATTATTCAGGTTCTGCACTGAAGTCTTCACAGTGATTATGTTTCTTTCAACAGAATGCATTTTATGCTGACTTCTCACATTCCTTTTCATCTTTTTATTATTTCCCTAGAATGGCCACCAAGTTAATACGGTTAGTTAATGACAAGAAAAGATATGAGCGGGTTAGTGGCGGCCCCAAGCGGCCGGGACGAGATGTGGAAATGGAAGAAATGATTGAGCAGCTGCAAGAGAAAGTTCATGAGCTTGAGAGACAAAATGAAGCCCTCAAGAGCAGACTAATTTCAGCCAAACAGCAACTACAAATCCAGGGTTACAGACAAACTCCATACAACTATGTTCCATCTCGTGTTAATGCTGGACGGAGAAAAGCAAATGAAAATACAGGTTTACAGGAATGTCCCAGGAAAGGTAAAACAAGGCTTATGTTGATCTCAAACCTTTAACAGTCTTTTAATGCATTGTTTCATACAGTCACACAAAGTTTTATTTCTGTATTATTCATGTTTTTAAATGTCTTCAAAAAGAGAAAAATAGGGGACTTGGGGGCTTGCTTTTTGGTGTTATGGATATTATTTTATTACCAGGCATGGTGCTACACTGTAATCCCAGCTACGCAGGAGAAAAGCAACAGAATGGTGACTTCAAGGCTGGCCCTGAAATCTACTAACTCTATCTCAAAAACAAGAATGATGGAGCACTTGACATAACATTGATACTGTAGTATCAATCCCTACTATCCCAAAAGCAAAAATCATTTTATTCTAGATGACTTTCAGATTTGTTTAGTAAAACAGTAACATAAGTATTATTTCTAATACAAATAATACTAGAGACATGCATGAAAAATGAGTTGAATTTGAGTTCATGGCTTTCTACTTACTAGCTGGTGAGGTTGGACAATCTAATTATTCTGAATTTGAGCTTTCTTAACATACAAAATAAAAAGAATTGAAGTCAATGAGCATAAAGATCTCATACATCTCTAAAAATAATCTCAGATCTCTGTTTATTTTTAAAATTAATAACAAAAACTTACTCAAGATATAAAACAGTTTAATTTTGTAGACAGGAATCAATAGTAAGCCTAAATTCTTTCTACCCTCAAACTTACTGTAACGAAATTAAAAGTAAATAAATATTTTAAATAACTTGTTTTAATTGCAACTACTAGAAAGAAAATAAAATGTTAACTCTAATTGATTTTTATTTGTAATATGCTTCACATAAAGATCAAACACCTTCAGAAGTATAAAAGCATAATGTAAAACTTTAGTTTCAATTCACTGAGGAAGAAAAAAAACACCATATGAGCAGAAAGGGAAAAAAATTTGTTGTAGTTTTCTCTCCAAATCAAAATGTTAACACTATCTCCTCCCTAGATAGTGTTCCTTTGAAGTCAACAGGGCCTCCACACAGGCAGGAGGCAGCTGCAGGATGAAAGGGCTTGGCTCTTCCTAGCTATGTGAGATTGCAGTAGACTTTGAATATAATCAAAGTAAGCATAATGAATTATAAATCAGAAAATACCTTCTGCCATTAGTTAACTTTATATGGAGGCAAGTTTAACACTCAGCCTCATTTTCCCCATCTATGAAATGGAATGATAAGAAATCAGGGTAGTGTCACTCCACTCAATATATTTTAACTTTAAAACCATCATTCTTTCTGAACCTTAGTTTTGATGTCCAGGAATATAATTGTCATTCTTTCTGAACCTTAGTTTTGATGCCCAGCAATATAATTGGGCAAGTTGATGTTTAAGGCCTGCAAGTTCTTTTGTACTAAAAAGAATTTGCAAATTTTAGACTAAAATGGGAAGCTGACATAGTTTAAATTACTATTTAAGTAAAAGATTGATACAAGTTTCCCGTTCATTAAATAGCCATAGAAGAGAAGTCTTTAAAAATGTGACTCATTACATTTCTACTTATATTTGTGTTCCGTCAGTGATTCAAACTTTTTTTTTTTTACTGTTCTTAGAGCTCAAGGCATAGGAGTTCATAAACCCTTATATAGCAATGAGTATATTTCTTTTCTTTCTTTTGCTTTTTTTTCCTTCTTTTTTAGTTCAAGGCCAGTCTGGGCCTTGAACTCAGGGCCTCGGCACTATCCCACAGGCAGCCTGGACTCTCAAACTGCTATATAAATACTGTTGTTCTCTATTTGTGCATTTGGATAAAAGACGGAAAGTTCTGGCTTAGGTGTAATAGATGTTATATAGACATCATTCTTCTTGTGAAGAACCAAAGGAATAAAGATTTTTATCTTTTAAAACATAACTACTATTGATATGGGACTGCCATCCCAGCACTTGGGAGGCTGAGTCAGGAGGATCACAAGTGTAAGTGTAACTTGGGCTACAGAATAAGGCCCTGTCTCTAAAAACACACAAATAAATAAATATTTACAATGTGCAATGAAACTGTACTTTTTAATATGGTTTCAAATATATCCTAATACCTCACTTTTCTAAGCAGAATCTTCTCGTACTTCCATATCTGAGACTGTTTTCCATTTTAAAGTCTCGTTTGTCCTGATTTACCTGAAATTCTAATAATTTAATTTAATAATTTAATTATTAATTGTTAGTTTAATTATCTAACATATAATTTAATTTAATAATTTTAATTATCTGATTGTTTTAATTTAATTTAAGTTATTTTAATATAATTTAATTTATAAATATAAAGTATCTCATTATTAAAAGTTTACATTGTTTTTAATAATGGGACTATCCTTGTAAACTTGCATGTAACTATTTTCTCTTTTAAGAGACAAATTCCTCTGTTACCCACTTTAGCCTTGAATTCCAGGCTCAAGCAATCCTGCCAAATCAGCCTCCCAAGTAGCTGAGACTACAGGTGTGAACCACACCCAATGCATATAACTATTTTTATAAGAAATTCTAAGTGCAGCAGAGAAATGTTTTATTTAAGGAATTTTATTGATCCTTTCTCCAAACACCTTTGTTTAAATATGGATTTTCTTAGTGAGGTGGAATAAAACAAACTCAGGAAACACTTTGACTAAAACATATCAAAGGATGAAGAGAGGAAAAGGGATGTGAATGATTAATTTAGAAATCAAAAACATTATCAGAAGCACTAAAAATAGTCAAGTTTTTGAAAAATATTTTACTTTATGCTTCAATTTTTCCTTGTGAAAACCCAAACTGAAAAGTACAGGAGTTTTAAATCATATATTAAATCAGATTTTTTCTAGGTAATTTGCTTTCTAGATTAGAAATACACTACCAAAGAGGATTTTAGATTTTAGCTACCAATAGGTATTAAATAAAATGCAGCAACAAGTATTATCCATGTAACAATTCTAATCTAGAAGGCAAATTACCTAGAAAAAAATCTAAAAATACTATAGAATCTTTGCACATATGTCTTTTACCTCAGAAGAGATTTTTATTATAATATAAATACCTTTAAGATAATAAATCAAGTATCTTTCTTTTCTACCTTCTTTTTTTTTTGTCGGCCATAGGGCTTCAACTCTGGGCCTGAATACTGTCCCTCAGTTCTTCAACTCAAGGCAAGCGCTCTACCACTGGAGCCACAGCACCAATTCCAGTTTTCTAAGTAGTTTATTGGAGATAATAGCCTTACAGACTTTACTGCCCAGGCTGGCTTTGAACCATGATCCTCAGATCTCAGCCTTCTGAGTAGCTAGGATTACAGGCGTGAGCCAATGGCATCCAGCTCTACCTTCACTTCTATAGTTATATTTTATTACTTTATTTTTAGGTATAAGATTCCAGGATGCCGATGTACCAGAAACTACACAACCCATGCTTACTAAATATGGGAATAGTTTACTTGAAGAAGCCAGAGGAGAAATAAGAAATTTGTATGTATTCTTTTTCATGGTCATTTTAGAACTTTGTTTGTTGATCATGTCTTGTTTTGGCCCTTCCCTTTCCTTTATTGTAAACAAGATTGGGGTATGTATAAATAATTTTCTTCACAAAAATGCAGCTAGTTCTGTGGATTAATAACAGGTATTATATGGAATGCCTTCAGTAAATAAGGGACCTGAATAACTTACCCAACTGCACCCATGCAAGGATTTATAGAATAATCATCTGACTATAATTTGGCCACCAAAGAAATGGCATAGATTTCAATCATTTCCAATAATAGAAACTTCAGAGATTATACCTTCATTCCCAGAAAAATCACAGATTTGTTTGGGGAGGGGATTGTTTTTGTTTCTAGGTCAATTAGTTGTTTTGTTGTTTTTTTTTTATTGGGGTTAGGGATTGAAATAGCTTAAAAGTTTGGCATTTTCAGACACATATGGATTTCAGATTTTGTTTCCTAGTCATTCCACAATGCTTACATTCTTTATCATGTCATAGTTGCAAGAAAGTTTCTTCTGCCACATTTAGCTTTCTTTTCCAGTTAATCAAAGCCTCATGGTTTCAGGGCCTGTGAGTCATACAAATGAAGATAAGGTTCTACCTTATCTATAGGCTTTCACCTGGATCATCATTAAGGAACTACACTGAAGAAAGAAAACAGAGCATGATACAAACAAGTTTCAAACCTTAAATAGTTGCTTAAGAATAATGTGGGCTTAAAACATTTCCTTTTGAATATATTATCAGTTACAGTAATGATTAGTCTATGAGAAAATAAAACTAGACATAATCTTGTTACCTATTAATCAGCTAAAAAGCCAGGGTGAAAGCCAGGTGCCAGTGGCTCAGGCCTGTTAATCCTAATGATTCAGGAGGCTAAGATCTGAGTGTCACTGTTCAAAGCCAGCCCTGGCAGAAAAGTTTATGATACTCTTATCTCCAGTAAACTACTCAGAAAAGGCCCAGAAGTAGCTCTGTGGCTCAAGTGGTAAAATGCTAGCCTTGAGTACAGAGAGGCTCAGGGACAGTCCCCAGGCCCTGAGTTTAAGCCCCAGGACCAGCAAAATTAATAAATGAAAAGCCAAGGTGAATACCACTTTCTGAGGCTCATTGTCCTGGGATACTGCCAGGCATGGAAAAGATAAATATGTACCAGAAATAAACTAAGTTATGTTTGGCAAATTTTTCTGCCATCTCTCCAATGTAGGCAGCAATGCATATATGAAAGAAGGCATTTAAACTCTCTTAAGACCAGATTGTAGAATACAATACTCAATACTTACTTAATTGAACCAAAGTACAGTCCACTGCCTTGGACATTGTCTTAGGAAAAGCAGTACCTTTGTTCCATAGGTATTTCTAAATAGACACATTCAGTCCATAATTATTCTACTACATGCAAAGTTAATTAAAACTTCTACTTGTTCTTTATTATGAAGAACTATCTTATGGTAGTGATTTTAAATGCTACAATTTTTCTTCAAACTACAAATTCTTATAAAAGTTCTTTATTTCAGAGAAAATGTTATTCAATCACAAAAAGGCCAGATAGAAGAGTTAGAGCACTTGGCTGAGATCCTGAAAACTCAGTTGAGGAGAAAAGAAAATGAAATTGAGTTATCTCTTCTTCAGCTTCGAGAACAGCAAGCAACAGATCAAAGGTATGCTAAAAACACAAATATCACTTTGATAAAATCAAAATTAATTTATCATTTAATATATTCATCTAGTCTATTCAAAAATCCTATTTTCACTTAACCTCTTTTTTTTTTAATATAGGCCTGCTATAGAACTACTATCTGCTATTTTTCTTAACCTGCCTTCATTTTCAGCAGGTTCTAACCCTCAACTTTCTGACTTTATTTGTGGCATTTACCATGAAGTTAACAATATCTGATTGTAGCTACCAAAGGAAGTATGAGTCACAAAAATTCAGCAGTTGACATACTTGTTATGTAAGTCTAGACTTTTTGAAGATTTTTTTCCACCCCTAAAAGGGCAGTATGTTTATGGTTGCAAATATTTAGGGTAGCAGTTTGTGATCCCAAAAACTTATACATGCTCCTGATTATCAAGTTTGTATTAAAATGTGTTGATTGTTATAGATTACAATGAGACTCATCAATAACTTCTTTGCCACCTATGCATTTTTGACATTCTATAAAGTACAATCTTTTCATTCATATGAATTGTCTTTGAATTATCTTTTCATCTTTGTGTGTGTGTGTGTGTGTGCACGCACACACGTGCACACATACCGGTCCTGAGGCTTGACCTCAAGGCCTGGGGTCTGTCCCTGAGCTTTTGTGCTCAAAGCTTATGTTCTGCCACTGGAACCACAGCTCCACTTGCAACTTTTTTGCTGGTTAATTGGAGATAAGACTCTCACAGACTTTCCTGCCCTAGCTGGCTTCAAACCATAATTCTCAGTTCTCAACCTACTGAGTAGCTAGGATTAGAAGCATGACCTACCAGCTCCTAACTAAAACAGAATATTTATATTTTAACAGTTTTATATTTGAAAGATTGAAAAACATCTAGTAATTTCGATTCCTAAAGAGTTATTTATAAAACTAAATTATGTAGGGAAATCCTAGTATTTAATGACATTATATACCCTCATAAGTGAAGAGCAACAGAAATAAGAATGTTTTTGAGAATTACATTTAAATTGGAGGATGTAATTGAAACCCTGGCCTTAAACCAGCTTGAATGCCTAGTTATTAACCATGGTCCCCTAGGAAGAAGAACTGATTTTAGACTATGCCTTCTTAGAAAATGAAGAAATGGTTTCTTGTCAGAACAGTGCCTGAAGACAATCTTTGGCACTAAAGTGGTATTGTAGTACAATTATCAACAACCATACTTAACACATTATCTAGATTTAAAAATCCACATAAGCCAAACTCAAGCTTTGGGGTCCATCCCTTTTAGCTTTTAGATACAAACTATCAAGGACTCCTTTCCCTGCTATATTGCTCAAGTTCCTAGATTATATCCCAGATGGATATAATCATGTCGACCTACATTTTCAGTGTGAATTGAAGAGGAATCCAAAAGTTCTTCAGAGCTAGGTTAGAGCAGCAGCAGCAGAAATAGTCAGGAACATATGCTTTTCTACTATAAATATTGCCAGCAAGATGCATCATCATATACACATAGAAGAGTTTACCTTAAAATTAAAATTAAGGCCTTTCTCAGCAGCTATATTATTCACATACAAAAAAAATATTGCTTTTAAGAACTTTTTTAACATCAAAAATTAAAACCAGGAAGTGGCGCTGTAGCTCAAGTGGTAGAGCGCTCGCCTTGAGCTGAAGAGCTGAGGGACAGCGCCCAGGCCCAGAGTTCAAGTCCCACGACCGACAAAAAAAAAAGAAAATTAAAACCAGAAACAAAATTAGAACTATAGACAAAGGAACTTCTATTGCAGAAGCCAAAGAAATAAATCAGTTGGTGTACCTACCTCTCAGATTTTATAAAATTGATCATTTACATGTTATTTGCTTAGAAGGAAAGATAAATAATAAATAGCATACTATTTCCTGAAATCGTTTTTAAAATCTTCAGTAACTTAAAATAAGGATTTTCTTATTTCATTGTTGCTTTGTATGTCCCTCCTGCATGGTATAACCCTGTATTTGAGGTTGGTATAATTTGTGGAGGGGAAGGGAAAAACAAATTGTTTAAATAGGGATACAGGTGGATCCATTGCAACAATGAGATGTACAAGTCATTATGTTGAAAAACGAACTTTACAACTTTGGTGGGGGGGGGGGGGGCGGGTTGGGGGGGGGGTGAGGGGGAGGATTGGAAGGGATGGGAAGGGGAAACAAAGGAGGAGGCTACAATGCTTGATAAGAAATGTACTCATTATCTTGCCCATGTAATTATAACCCCTCTGTACAATAGTTTCACAATAAAAAAAAGAAAATACAAACCAAAAAAATAAATAAGGATTTTCAGGCTTTTTAAATGTTTACATGTAACTCGAAATTTTGTGTAACACAATTTCTTAAACAAATGAAAAGCTATTGGAAAAAAATGTTGGAGAGAAAAACTTGGTATAACTTACTGTAGAGAAAAATCATAAAATGAAAAACATATTTTAAGTTCTCCTTCACGGATACATTATTTTAGATTTGAAATTCTAGAAGTCTGATCTGGATGTTGGACCCCTTGTTCACAAACATGAACCTAACATAGTTGTAATCTTCAGAATGGCAGTGCTTGATATTTATGGCAGAGAGCCCTTTCATAGAATATTACAGAAACTCTCCATAGTATGTGTTTAATAGACCAGTTTGGTTTGGCATCAGCTTGACATAAACTTTTGGTTATCCAAATCCCTTAATTGCTTTGAAGTAAAAGCCCAGTGCTGCTCTTTTTTATTAAAATCATGTTTTTTCCTGTTGTTGTGGTCTATTTTGGAAGGCTTAGTTGTGATTTTTGCATATGTTCTACATAATGCCTCATTAGCAAAAAATCTTGTATCATTTACAAGTAGCCTGAATGTCTGTTGTTTTGAACAAAAATTCATATTAAAATTTAAACAATATAAAAATGCACATTTTCTGCTTATTAAAAAGGCTGTCTTAAATTAAGTGCAAAGCAGTTACCAGTGAACACATGTATATGAATGTTAAAATCAGAATGATTTTACCTTTTATTGACTTTTTCAACTCCAAAAATATTTATACTCTTAGCAATGTGTAATTAGTTTATAATTTAAAAAAATAGAGTGTTTACCTTCCTAATTAAAAATCATGTGTCTTATTGTTCCAGGGGAGGAAATTAAACCCATATATATTTCAGACACTGACTTTGCCTCTACTTTGGCAGACAGTGGACTATCAAACCTTAAAACCAAGGGGCTTTTGTAGCTATGCATTATAAGAAACAGCTTGCCCTTAGGAGCTCCCTCTGCCCCTCTGCACAGACAGGATTACTTCCTAATACTCCATGTTCTCCTCCGTTTTTTTCATTTTGAAAAATAGTGAACACACAAAAATGTAGAAAGACTAGTATGGCGAGTACTCACATACTGTTCATCTTTTGGCATATCTGTATATGGCACAATAGCATTTTTCTTCATTCTGTAAGCTGTACACAAACCCTTTCTCCCCCTCCTCTTCTCTCTTTTATTCCCCTCTTCTCTTCTTTTTTCTCTCTTCTCTTTGCCTTCATCATTCTTCCCTCCTCCTTTCTTCTTTCCCATCTTTTCTTCCCTTTGTCCCACTTGAGAATTAATTACACATATTACCTCACCCCTTATACCCTTGTAAGTGTCTTCAAGAAACTAAGACACCTCCTACATAACAGCTGTTCAAAACATTTAATAATGAACAACATAGTAGCATTGTCTCATACATGCTCTCTATCCAAATTGTTTTTATAACTGTTCCTTTTTAGTAAATAGGCCTTGTCTTACTCTGTTTTCTTGATTTGGGATCCAATTGAAGGTCATATATCTCATTTGTCATGTCTTTCTTCTTCTTTTTTTTTTGGTCAGTGGAGGGGCTTGAATTCTGGGCCTGGGCTCTATCTTGAGTTCTTCAGCTCAAGGCTAGCACTCTACCACTTGAGCCACAGCACCACTTCCAATTTTCTGGTGGTTTATTGGAGATAAGAGTGTCATGGACTTTCCTGCCCGGGCTGGCTTTTGAATCATGATCCTCAGATCTTAGCCTCCTGGGTAGCTAGGGTTACCAGTGCCCGGCAATTTGTCATGTCTTTTAAGTTTCCTTTATTCTAGAGTAAGTCCCCCTCTTTTCCAGCCAATTGAGAGTTGTTTGCAGATGCCCCTCCATTTGGACTTGCTGATTGCCCAGCCTCATAATTTAGAGAGCACATCTGGTTTTCTGATGAAAGTGATAATTGGGCCAGGGATAACTATGCAAGCATTATTATCCAGGGGGATGATCTGGCATTTCTTTAAAAATATATTCACCAAAGTTTTACTGTTGTTTTGAATAGCTTAGAAAATTGCTCTGTGACAGCTGTTGTACCCTTGTGTTTTCATTATTAATATTTTTTTAAGAAACTCCTGTCTCAATGTCCTAAATAGCATTTTTTGAGATAGTAGCTTTAAATTTTTTTACCAACATTTTATATAAACCACAAAAATTATCATTTAATAGTAACTAGTATATTAGCACATAATGACACTGGAGGGAAAGTTAAAATTAAGGAACATCTTAAAAGACAAAAGCAAGTTAAAAAGAATGGGAAGATTTAGCTCTTAAAAGTAGATTCAGATGTTGTCTCTATCACTTAAGGACCCTGACGAACTTCTTTACTTCTCTAAGCCTCAGCTACCTGAACTGTGAAATGAATAAATTGACATGGGTGAGTAGTTTTCTACTCTGTTAACAACTCATTTTCTCCTTAAGGTTGTTTTCAGCCCGACCCTTATTTAGTGACCCTAAAACTTACTTACTAATCTTTTAAGAATTTGACCAAACATTTCCCAGAGTCTCAAGACCTAGCTTCTGTGATACAGATAAGTATTAAATATTTAGCTGGGTGCTGGCCATTGCAAAAACCTCAGTTCAAATACCAGTACTAGCAAGGAAAAAAAAACCCTAAATGATGATAAATATTATGACACACTAGTCTCAAAAAATCAAGAGGCTTCTTTTAGCTTTTGTAATCCTTGTTCTAATAAAGATTGAAATGTTGTTGGGGCTGGAGGAGGGAACTTAGAGTGATTAGGGAATGAAATATATGAAACTTTCAGCTGAGCAATGATTTCTGCTTTTTAAGCTTTCTTATTAGACTATACAGAGCTCCACTGAAAGTTTTGCCTTCGTGTATCTAGGGTTTTAAGTTTCTGGATTTATTATGGCACCCAGTAGCAAAACTGGAGTCAAGTGTTTTCAAGGCTTCCATTAGAAATTCTTTTTCAGAGTTTATTGCTTGACTGTTTCAAATTATATGAGAGAAACTTGGCACACAGGTTTTTGAGCTGGATTACTTTTTTCAACATGAAATCTAATTTATTTTAGTTTGTTTTTAATCTAGAGATGGGCCAACAGTCCTTCTCATAGTTTTTAGAAGACTCCGTGATAATTTTAAATCATGTCTGTAAAAAGAGAGCACAGAAAAGTGCATTTTCCAACTTAATCGCTTATGATTTTGTCCAAAATCCTTGATAAAAAACTTAAGAATTTTTACAAAACAATTAGTATGCTTAATATCTGTTTGCAAATTACTTCACCGTGTGTAATATAGCACATATTGGTACATGACTGTCAGAGCTCATTGGAATGTTTTATCATGCAGTGCTCTTTCTTTTAGATTGTCAGTATGTTAAAGATTGGGTGTTCTATCATAGTATGTAGAAGAGGGCAGAATTAAATGTGTTATGGAAGTCAATTAAAATATTGCTAACAAAATTAGCTTTACATCTCTTCTTCAAAAGAGACCAACCTGAGGCCTGCCCCCATGGACATCAGGGCCCAGGACTGTCTATCGATAACTCCCTATTGCTTCTGATATCTTTCTCACACTCTTCGTTATCTTTTTTGTGACCTCTCCTTACGTCTTTATTTTCTTTTTTTTTTTTTTGGGGGGGGGGGCCAGTCGCGGGGCCTGAACTCTGGGCCTGGGCGCTGTCCCTCAGCTCTTCAGGTCAAGGCTAGCGCTCTACCACTTGAGCCACAGCGCCACTTCCGGCATTTTTCTTTTTGCTTATGTGGTGCTGAGGAAGCAACCCAGGGCCTCAGGCATGCAAGGCAAGCACTCTACCACTGAACCACCTTCCCAGCCCCCTACCTCTTTTCTATCCTTCATCCTTATTCGATTACCAAATTTGATCTTTGTGAAAATTAAGAGTTCATTATCAAGTGTGAAGTGATCTTATTATACCTTCTTACAGACCATATTACAATTACCACATTGCTGACTTTGACTTTATATCTCTGACCATTACTTTTAGCTCTGTAAATTATCCTTATCTTCTCATCTTTTCTCAAATAACATGCAGTAACTATCATGTGAAATGTCCATCAAAGTAATACTGAAAAATAATTTTAGGTTTCACTTTGTCTCAAAATAAGTATACTGTGGAAAATTTACTTTTTATTTAAGGTACCATATAATTATTGCTACTTTCTAAATACTGTTTATGTTATATTTGTGTCTACTGTTGGGCATTATTCATTTAATTTTGTCATTATTACAAAAAATGGAAGCTACAGAGGGTTAAGGAAAATGTTCAAAAAGCATCCACCATTAAGCCACTAAAATCTTACTTTCCTTCGCCTTTGAAAGAAAATTCACACTTAATACCTATTTCTCTCTATGGCTGAATTATAGGATTTGCTTGTTACTAACACTAAGCTATAGTTGCTTTAAAAATATATTTGATTTTCCCTGAAAATACCAAGCAAATACTGTGTTTGAAAACACAGAAACATTGTCTACTACTGAACCCCTAGTACTGAAAAAAGAAAAGAAAAAACAGATATGACAAAATATTTTAAATTATTTGAATCACATTCTCTCTTTGCATAAGTGTCACTCATTATTGAGTAGACACTGAGTAATTCTAAAGAACATATTTTTCTATATTTAGGATGAAAACAATGTAAATATATTTTATTTAAAATACATTTTTCTCTTCATATTACATTTATTCATAAATATACTGAGGGAAAGAACAATGAGTTTACTGTTGTATGTGTGTTCAGAACTGCTAGATAACATGTTTTAGACACGTAATTATTTTAACATTGTGTTAAGACTGCACCCTGGGCAAAATCCAAGTTCTTGGACTTGTTTATCTTCTCTATGAGGACAACTAACTGTCCAATGCCAAAATACAATGAACTTTCAAATATCAAAGAGGAAAAGTAAGTATTTCAAGTCCTCAGCTGGTTTACAGATGTGTACGCTTTGTAGTCCATTTGCTGGTTCCAGTAGGGCATTGTGACAATTTTTCCAATATGTGTACATGAGATAAGTTTTGGAAGTAAAAACCTAATTTTAAATACCAAAATAATTTTCTGAATTTTAATGTTTGTATTTATTTTTCTTGAAATGAATGAACTCTTAAAAAATCAAGCTTCACAGCTCTAAAAATGTATTTGAATGTAAACCATTAAAGACATTTTTTTGTCGAGAAAATAAATGCCTTTTGAAAACAGGTATTCATTTAGATCTATGATTAACCTTTAACAAGATCTTCCTGTTAAATTCTACATGTGCTTTAATCTCAGTAGGAAAAATAGAAAATAGTATTGCAGCATATAGGATTTCTATATACCCTGTGGACATCAAATAATCTCTTACAGCTAAAGGCACATCTGCAACATATTTAAATGCCAGCTTTGGGCATTATTACTATAAAATGCTAAGTCACTTTTTTTGGAAATATTTTGAAAAGTTTAAACTCCAAGAGGAAACTCCAATAAATGGTAATCTTATGATACCATTTTGCTTCAAGGGAATGGTAGGGAGATAAATGGCTATATTGCGTATTTTCTTTTAGGGAAAAGTAGCATTCATGCTTGTCCTCCAAATAAATGTCAAGTGTAGTGGTGAATCATTGCTATGCTAAAAACTGATGGCTTTTCATGCCATCATTCAGAATATTCTACAATGACTTTAAATCCATACTATTATTTGCTATAGAAATAATACTATCAGATTAGGTGGTTCTGCTGACACACAACCTGTTTATACAAGTTTAAGAATGATTATTGGTTGGTTTTTAAATAATAAATGTCTTACATTTATAATAATCTGAAAACATTAGTGACTGAGAAGCAAGTGTATAAATATTTTGCAAGTAACATTAATTGACAAGTTGTGATGCTACCATAGTTTTTTTTTCTTTTAACTTGAATTTTTTTATGTCTATTTCTTAAATGCAACTTTGAAGGTCAAATATTCGGGACAATGTAGAAATGATTAAGCTTCACAAACAACTAGGAGAGAAAAGCAATGCTCTTTCAGTAATGGAAGGAAAATTTATTCAGCTTCAAGAGGTACTGTGGTAATTAATTTCATTATAATATATAGATGAAAAGGATCCAAAAATAGTGTAAAGTTATAATTTTTCTTAAAAAGTACAACACTAAAGAATAATTTTAAGACTGCTCATTTATTCTCAATTGTGTAATTTCTATTCTCATATTATTTGTAACTTAATTAAGAATTAACTGATGAGGGCTGGGAAGATGGCTCAGTGGTAGAGCACTTGCCTTGCATGCCTGAGGCCCTGGGTTCGATTCCTCAGCACCACATAAGCAAAAAGAAAAAAGCCGGAAGTGGCACTGTGGCTCAAGTGGTAGAGCACTAGTCTTGAGCTGAAGAGCTGAGGGACAGTGCCCAGGCCCAGAGTTCAGGCCCCACGACCGGACCAAAAAAAAAAAAAAAGAATTAACTGATGAGATTTTTTTGTGTAAATCATCATCATCTTATAAACATGTCTGTCATAAAGTATCTCATTCATTAAAATTTATCCTTAACCCTTTTCCCTGAGTTTATTATGGGCTCATGTCACTGAAGATTTCACTGGATTTGTATTTTCTTCAGCTATGTGCATTTATTAAATATCAAATATAAACCTGAATGGTGAATAGGTCAGTAATCATATTTTTTAAATCATTCTTTGATGTGGGCTTTGTTATGGTTTAGTTTGGTTATTCTGGTCACCACCATTATCAGAAGATATTTGAGTATCAACGATGTCAGCTGTCAATGTCTTTATTTTAAAACTTAATTCAGTTTGACAATACTTAGGGATTCTTTAACCCCATAGTTGTTTTTCAGATGACTGTGGTCCCACAGAAATGTGTCATCAGAGGCTTACTATTTATTGGCATCGAATAATTAGCATGGGCTCTGGAATTAATGAACTACAAAATATTCCAGATGTGCAGAATTTATACTAAGCATTACTTTCTTTGAAGTACTGGAGCAGGAAAGGCAGTAAATTGCTATAAAGCAAAGGGTCATCTGAAGCCTAAGTTCACTATTGAATTTTAAAGTTCAGTATTTTTCAGCCATATTCTATGTAGTATTTCCATCATGCAGGAAGAACTTCCTTAAATAACTACCCTTCATATAAATGTGTTAGTCTCTATGAGTAGAGTGCAGCAAGTGGGAATGATAGCATGATCTGCAGTTAAATAAGAGAAAATTAAAAACATACGTAGTTGAAAACAGTTTCTAAAATGAAAAATTAAGAAAGGAGTTAAAGAATATTTTAAATTCTCTTATCAGTGTTTTGACTTCAATAGTTACTCCAGGTATTTGTGTAAATACCAACAATAACAGTATCTACTATAATATACATAAATCACTGTGTCAGTTTAATCCAAGAGTCTCAATGAAGTGAGAAGCCTATAGGAAACTTGCCAAAGATAATGTTATACAGTAATTCCAGGATTAATGAAAATTAACTTAATGTGGCTAAATAGCCATGTTTTTTTGGAGTTGTCATTGTCTTATCATTATTGTTAGTGTTATTTGTGTGTGTGTGTCATCCATGCATGTGTGTCTTATTAGTTGGGGGGGTTGGCTGTGTGTGTGTGTGTGCATGCGTGCATGTGCACCTGTATTATTTTGGGGAGGAAGGGATTAATTGGTTTACTGTAGTGGGGAAGTCTCTCACTTGCTAGGCAAGTGCTCTACCATTTGAGCCATATTCCCTCTCCCCCAATCTTAGCCATATTTGTGTTTTAATATAATTTTATTGTTAGTAAGGGGTTATCATTTCATAAGTCAGTTTATGAGTACATTACTTTCATTGAACAATGTCACTCCTTCCTTTGCTTTCCCTTATTTTCCTCCTCCCATCCCTGCCCACCAGTTAGCATAGTTCATTTCCATTTCCTTTAAATAACATAGGAAAACTTTTGGTAGAACTTAAGTGACTAATTGTATAGTAAGATGTTGCATGTTATGGTTAGATGATCTCTATGGAAAGTCTCTATTTTAATTGTTAAGGGGATATACAGATGGGTTACAATTTCATAAGTCAAGTGAAGAATACATTACTTTTTTTAAAACAGTATATGACAGTTAAGGACATAAAATTGTCTGAAGCATTTTCATAAATAGACCATTTTTTAAGATTAAGAAGAGCTTATAACTATTTTACTGAATTGAAATTTTTCACTTAATTATAGCAAAAGCTAAATATTGAAGTCTGTTTACTGGATGAGATAGCAAATTCTATCAGTGTACATCAGTAATCAGCATTTCTGAACTATGCTGCAGCACTTTTAGATAACATGTCCAAACCACTATAACCATAGTAAAAAGAAAAAATGTAATTGCTAAAACCAATATACTTATTGGTCACTATCAACAAGACAAAACTAGCAAATAAATGAGAAGAAAGCTGCATTATGTAACCTTGGAATAAGATAACTGTTTTCCTCTTGTTGGGTTGAGTGTTGTTGGGTATTGAGTAAGTAGCACACTTACATTGCAGAAGGCTAAATTCATATAGATAGCTATAGTAATCTATTCCAAAGCATAATGCAAAAATAATGCTCCAGTTTTTTCTCTTTTACTTTTAGAAGCAAAGAACTCTCAGAATCAGCCATGATGCATTGATGGCAAATGGAGATGAGCTAAATATGCAACTCAAAGAACAGCGTTTGAAATGCTGCAGTCTTGAGAAACAATTACATTCCATGAAATTTTCTGAAAGAAGAATAGAAGAGGTAAGTTCCCAAAGAGTATAGCCATTTGTTACATTAAAACTTCACTGCTTTGAAATTATACTTACTTCAAAATTCTAAACCACACATATAATGTTTGAGTACAGTAAAACATAGTTTTTAATACAACATATGAATGGCAAATCAGTGTCTACCATATTTGGAAATGTGCTAAGATCTACTATTTACCTAAAGGATTAAAGATCCTTGCATAAAATGAAAACATAATATCTAATGCCAGATTACCTATCGAACTTAACTTCCTCACCCATGACCGCTTATTAGACATGGAGACACACACAAAAACAAAATTAAAGAAATATATGTGTTTTTGAAAAACAGTTGTGTTCTGTAATATCTGCAACTTTGTGAAATTATCTGAGCTATTTTTCCTAAGAAGTTTCTTGAAATTTTTCCTTTCTATTTTTGTTGCTACTCCTGTCTTCCAAGTAGTCCAGTTTTTTTCCTGCCATCTTTAAACTTGCATTCCTAAGGAAAATAAAAGTAAAATAAGTTGCTTTCATTCTACTTTTGTCTAGGGAGAAGCTTTTACTGTCTCTTACTAGCATCCAAAGAGAATTTTGAGACTGGAGATGAATTTTTAGGGTACTCTTATCTAGAGGGAAAAGTTATGATGACAAAATATACTTATGAATGAAACCTTAAATGCTGAAGTGTAAAAGTCTGTATTTCAGTCATAAAGAACAGTATAAAAATCTATATTTTAGTCATAAGGATGTAGTTGTGACTCCAAGTTTATTTCTGAAAATATTGCTCACTGGGATAAAACATATAATTTTATTTATGTAGATTTGTAAATTTCACGTGACATGAGATCTTGTACCTTCAGATTTAGTAGTGATTGACACAGTTTGTGTGAACCATGAAGTTCAAAAAAAGTTAATCCCTTTATTTTTATGAGTCAGTTGAAAATTAATACAAATGCATATAATGATGGAATTCATCATGGTGGAAAATAAAAAATATTATGTTTCCCAGGACTTAACAGCATGCTCTTAACACATTCTTTATTGAGTCCTGGCACATGTTGTTATAAAGCTGTGCATACGTTTCTACTAAATTAAAACAGAAATATTAATTTCATGTTTATTTAACAACTTGGGAAAATCAGTGCTGAATTAAATACAGACAATGTAAGTGGTCTAGTTAACAACTGCAGTTTGAAAGTCAACACTGAAATATGTTATCGTCTCAGTTGTTTTACCCTTATGTATTGTTATATGATAATCACCTAACTTGTAATTTTATCTTCACAATTTAGAGTGCAAACCACTATACTATGGAAACTCTTTGTAATTTTATTTTCATTTTAGCTGCAGGATAGAATTAATGATTTAGAAAAGGAACGGGAACTTTTACAGGAAAACTATGATAAACTTTATAACAGGTAAATCACAATTCCATGTGTTCTTTCATTCTCTTATTTGAGCTCTTTTTTATCAAAGCATTTGTTGTTAAAATACCTAATATAGATTGAAAAATTAAGATAGAGGATAGCAAGCAATATATATATACATATATTATATATATGTCCTTTACAAATGAACAATAAATGTTAAGATAAGTCAGCTTTTTTAACATGACCAGTAGTCTATTACTGCTCCGAAAACCATCCTGTTTTGTCACAGTAACCACCAGTCCTTTATTGAACACAAATGATGGACTAGCAGACACTACTAAATAGTCTGCATTCACTTTAATAAAATCCTCAGAACACTTTGGAATGTGGACATTGTAAACATCCAGGTTGTAGACAAGGTAAAACAGAATGAAATAAATTTGAGAGAAATTTCTTACTCTTAAAGGCCTGAAGTAATAGTTGAACCTCTTTTGGTCTCTCCACTGGCTCCCCATCTTACTACCCAAGAATGATTATGTTGGAGAGAAGCACAGTTATCTTAGCCCAAGATAAATGTTAAAAGGATACTTCAATGTTGGTTATTTAGTCTGCTTCATGTGTCGTTAATTAAATTTGTTTAGTGTAATTAAATTTACACTTTAGAATTATCCTACCTAAAGAAGTGTAAGTGTGGATTTTATTTTGGTTACTTTTAAACATTACCTGGGTTAATGTTAAATTAATCATTATTCCATTTCATTGTGTCATTTATACTGTTTAAGTATTAATTTTCACTGTGTACAGTGGCTCGGTGTAAAAAGGGATACCACCAGAAAGATACCATTTAACATAATACTTAGGGCCTTCCAACAAGGTGAACTAGCCAAAAGTTTTCATATGGGATTTGCCTTGGATCTCTTTCCAGGTCATTTTGCTTTACGGTTTATTCTGGTCCCTTCCTCATCAACTGTAATTATATATATACATATGTGTGTGTATATATATATATTAACAATACTGTACAGAGGGGTTACAGTTACATGAGTTACCTCCTCCTTTGTTTTTCCCCTACCATCCCTTCCTTCCCCACCTCTCCAATTCCTCCCTCCCCGTACCTCAGTAGATGAATGGATCAAGAAAATGTGGTATATATACATAATGGAATTCTATGCCTCCATCAGAAAGAATGACATTGTCCCATTTGTTAGGAAATGGAAAGACATGGAAAAAATTATATTAAGTGAAATAAGCCAGGCCCAAAGAAACATAGGTCCCATGGTTTCCCTTGTTTACAATGACTAGTACATGTCTAGAACAAGCAGAGAAGGTCAAAGCCTATGTACATATGACCATATAAGATGATGTTAAGCGAAATTAATTTTACTTAAATATTTTCCTTTGGGTTTTATATTTCCATCTCAATAGAATAATACATAGATGTTTATTTGTATCTAACAATTATTTAGTCATTATGTGTTTACATACAGATTACATAGCACCCTGTTAGATGGCAGAAAAGATAATTTTCTAGTGTTTTATAAATGAAGGATTGAGACTGCAGAAAAAATGGAGACTTGAATAGAGTCACACAACACTGCTAAGAGTCCAGTAGAAAATATGAAACCCAATCCTATTTACTCTAAAGCTTGAATTTTTTTCCCCCAGGGCCTCGCTATGTCTTTTAATTGTGCTGGAAAATTGTTCATGTGAAAGGAAAACATACATGAAATAAGGGAACTGCCATACATTCAGAAATAGATTTCTATTTATCTTAACCATCTTGTAATTTCAAAATAACTGTCTTTGTCCCTTCTAAATTTTCTGCTTCTCCCCAATTTGAGAATTTACTAAACAGACTTTCTTGAAATAAAAAGCACCAGACATAGCTGGGACTAATACATAAATGGAATTTTGACAAGACATATTTTTCTCATATTTACTTAATCACCATAAAACTTTATCTTTCCATATTAGAAGATGATCTAAGAGTGTAAATCTAGCTTTGAAGGCTTTTGCTTAATGTTTTATGCCTGAGCTATATTTTTTTTCTGTCACACTAAAAACAGACTTCAGTATGTTGTTTATACTTGAATTTATATGAGGTGAATGGAAGTAAATGTGTGTAATGAGTGTCAAAACATTTAATGTTAAAAAAAATGAATGGCATGTAAGCAGAAAACCCAACAGTACAGTAGAACTATCAAATTCACTAATTTGATTTTTTACAAATATATGTTTTCAGAAGCATGGTGGGAGTAACTACAAAGGCACCATATCTCTAAGATTATTTCACAGACCTTTTGTTTCATTTCACTATTAATCAGTACTGCTGTTAGCTAATGTTTGTCAAAAAGTACATGTACTCCTTGCTTGGGAGTCATTCTGGTGGCATGTTTTAAGAAGAGCATTTGTTTGTTATTCAAAATTGGCTAGTTTTCAGGAGAAAAAATATGATTTGCAGATTGCATTCTCATCCTCCTTTCTCAAATGAAATTTTGAATGTGTTTATTATTTGACATATGATATACTAGAGAATCGTGTGATAAGATAAAATCCTCATGTTAATATTTGGTATGAGCCTTTTCTAATACACTAAAGCATTTTTGATAAACTGCCAAGAAATAAGAAGTTTAAGAAATGTTGAATTTGAAAGTTCAGAATAAATTTTTTGCAATTTAGTCTTATTTGGTCAGAAAGAGACTTCATATCATAATATGGTAAAACTGTGTTTCATTTTTTTAAGTTACTATAACTTGGAAGATATGTTACTAATAAATTTGATCTATATACAAATAACTTTTTTCAATGTTTATCTAGTTTTTGAAGATTATAATAACCCTTTTAAGAATTAAGTAGACCAAGTTTATATTTGAAATTTAAGAGCACTGCTGACCACCTGTGGATTTTTTGTGCTTTTTTTTTTTTTTTCATAAAGAGACCACCTTTCTCTTACAGTCTTCCTGACTAAAGTACCTATGGATTTCTCTATGGATGATTTAGAATTTGCTTCATTGTCTTTGAACATTTTTCCATTAGGAAAAAGAAGACTTGCGAGTGGAGAAGAATCTTCAAGATTTTATTTTGAGCTTATCATGTCTTTGATCAAGGGTGTGTGTGTGTGTGTGTGTGTGTGTGTGTGTACAGTATGTGTGTGTGTACAGTATGTGTGTGTGTGTGTACAGTATGTGTGTGTGTGTGTACAGTATGCTGAGACCCAGAGATGCCAGTTGGCATGGCAGTGACCACAGACACCAACAGCACAGGCCTTCCAGGACACACTGCCATTTTATCACTCTTGTAACATCATATGACAGCAAAATAGGTACAAAGACTATCATTCTCCCTTAGTTGTCACTGTTGGCAATATCTGACAGCATTTTCATGAATACAGAGTTCTTCAAGACTGTTCTCATATGCAGATTTAATCATGTGTACAGCCCTTACAAAGAAAATGGAGCCAGATGTGGCTCACCATTTATAGTTACACAGATGGCTCCAAGCATAGAGGAATACAGTAAATTCAAAAGGAATTCCTCATGAAACTCCAATGGAATGTAATCCTAAATTTAGAGGGAAGATAGCAGTGGACTAAATTCAGATTGACTTATGCTGATTTACACTAGTATTTTGTGGGTTTGGAAAAACCAGGCTGCTAAATTGTTCTTAATTTAAACACATACAGCTTCTGATGTTTCTGCCAGATTAGCTGTTGGTGATCTTTTTTCTGGTACTACTACAATTGGAACACTACTGTTTCTCATTTTTGGCATCTGATATAATGTATAGTTGTGCCTGTTTCATCATGTTAATTTTTTGGAGGTAGTGCATGTTTTTAATAATACAAGACATATACATACATATACTGATATTCATACATTAGGTGAATATAATTTGGCCAGACACAAAATATATTTGTTGCTTTTAAATAAGCTTATAAAGGAATGGTTTATTTAGTATTAAAAGTATATTTTTTCTAATTTGGAGTTCATATAAGACAATTGTACATTTGATAACATTAACTTAAAATATTGATATATCAAATCCAAGTATTTTTTGAAATTCCATATTTGAAATGAGACCATTTATAGAAGAAATAGACGTTATATTTAGAGGAACTTCTAGAATTCCATTTATTTTCTATGTCATATTATTGTAAATGCAATAAAAATTTTGAAAATGTGAAATGAATACACAGCATTGCTCTTTTTAAAGCTATTCCAAATATCTCTTTTGGAATAAAACCTCAAGACTAGCTGGGAGCAACATTAAAGGCAATTTTCAATAATATGTCTCTTTTCCATTTACTTCATCAGTAGAAAACCAGATTTGGTAGATTTTTCATCTCATTTACTGTGTTTAAAATAAGTAGAAGGGTCAAAGCTGCTGACGATTATTCAGTCATATCGAGCTTCACAGATAATGGTTTTCTGCTGAAATACATCAAGATCAGTGTTTCCAAAACCTGGCTATCACCTGGGGAGCTTTGTAAAAACATGACTTTTTAAGCCCTGGGTCCTTCGTTTCTAAGTCTTCCTGAGTGGCAATGCTGCTAGCTGGGGTAGCACCGTTATATAGATCAGCACCTAGGAACCATTGAGTAAATGAATGGGTATTTTATACCTTCTGCGTAACGTTCAGTTATTTTTTTAATCTCTTTCTTCCTTCTGATATTTTAATCATAATTAAAACTGCTATACTTTTATTGAGAATTCGTAATTCAGTCTTCATACTATTTATCAAACATAGGGCACTAGTTTGATGCCAGTCATCTGTTTGTTCAAAGTAAAATTGTTCTTTGCCTATTGCTTTTTGTTTTTTTTCCAGATAGAGCCACATTATCATTATTTAATTCATATCAGAATTACTGCCATATGGTTCACTATGCTTTCATTTTGTAGCCAGTATTTTTGTGAATAAGTTAGCACAAACTAAAAATTTCACCAAATTCAAGATTAGGAAGAAAGGAAAGGCCATTTTCTCAGGAGTAAGAGGGCTTGTAAATGGGAGAGAATGGTTCTACCCGGTGTCAGTTGCTGAGGTTTTGAATTGTGGATTCCTCTGGAGTGTGTACAGTATCTGAATTCCTTTACTAGTCCCACAAAAGCTGCAGGCTGCCAAGTTTTCTGACTGTAGAGTTCTAAATTAAGGCCAGTTCCTTTGCTCATCCCTCAGACTCTTTCATGTTCCCTAACCGCAGCCTGAGAAAGGCGCCTTGGTTTCAACAGCAGCACACCAGCATATGTTTACTTAATTCCTAAGACATGATGACAGTGGTCTCCGTGCCACTAAAAGCTTTGCTCATTATTGTTCTCGGTCGAAGCTGATTTCCAGGCTTTCCTTGCTTGTCACGTGTGTGTTTTCAGTGCCTTCAGTGCTGCCCAGGAAGAGCAATGGAAGTTAAAGGAACAGCAGCTGAAAGTACAGATTGCTCAGCTTGAGACTGCCCTAAAATCTGACTTAACCGACAAAACCGAAGTCCTTGACAGATTAAAGACTGAAAGAGGTACTCATTTCAGGCTTGTTGAGTCAATCAGTACTCGTGCTGCCTACTGTTTGCTTGCTGCCTTTCCGAATCCTGAGACACAGCCTGTATTCCCAGCTGTCTATGCTGTCTGCTTGCATGAGTTTATTGGTAGCTCAAAATTTCCTGTTCTCAGAGTAGCATCTTTCCCAAATGAATCACTTTTTCTCCAAGTTACTTTTATTCATATTGTTTAATTTAATTTTGCTTCATTCTGAGCCTTTTTTTTTTCAGCAGTCAACAAATATTTACTGAGCACCAGTATGTGCTGGGCACTATTCTAAATTCTGGAGACACAGAAGTGACTGAAACAAATAAGGAAAAACTGACAATAATTAAGTAAGGATGTAATATGTCAGGTGGTGGCAACACAGTGAGGGATAAAGCAAAGCAGTAACAGATAACAGAGTGGCAGTGTCGGATGACAAAGTGGCTGAAGTAGTTACTTGTTGTTTCTCATAGGTGAGGAGAAAAGATCTCCAATAGTAAAATCATCTAATTCTGTTTTGTGACAATGTAAGTATCAGGTAGCTTTGCATACATGTCCCTTCTAAAATAATCATCAAGCTAGAGTATTATAACACATACATGTACACTTCAAACTATGCACAGAGAGAGAAAATGTGTTTTCATTCAAGAGTTGTTTCAGTTTTCCCATCAGCTAGTTAAACCAAGTAATATAACAATAACATTGCTTCTTTTGAGTATTTGCAATTGAGTTGCACGAGGCTGTCCAAAGGTTTCATACAATCATACCTGTTATCCAAACACTTGAGAGGTCTGTAATCCCAGCACTTTTGGAGGCTGAGTTAGTAAAATCATAAATTCAAGGCCAGCCTGGGCAATATAAAAAGGCCCTACCTCAAAAATACAATTAACAAATCCATAAAATTGTGGTCAGGTTCCTTTATTGTAATAAAATACAGTAGTCAATATGTATTCACCAAGTGATTAAATTTGATGACTGAATATTTTTTTTCTAGAGGGTAGTAAGTGAACTAAATGGTGATGGTTTCTCACTGAGTGATATTTAAAACTTTTGATATACCTGATTTGAATGTGGAATATTGCATACCTAGCAGAGTACTTTGTCTCTGTAGTTGCTCAGTAAATTCTTAGTTGCTGAATAGTATTCTGTATTCCCTCTCTTATTCCAGAAACAAATAGATTGTTCATCCTTAGGAGGAAATGAAGTAAACCTCGTTACCTCTACTCTTTCTGTATTTCCCCAGCAAGAATTCCAAAGCTATTGATTCCTACACATCTAACTGGTCTGTGGAAAGAAATTGTTTTGTTTTGTTTTGTTTTTTGTTGATTACACTGTCCTTGAGCTCTTCAGCTCAAGGTGAGTGCTCTACCACTTGAGCCACAGCGCCACTTCTGGTCTGCTGTTGGTTAATTGGAGTTAACAGTCTCATGGGGACTTTTCTGTCCAGGCTAGCTTTGAACTGCTATCCTCAAATCTCAAGCCTCCTGAGTAGCTAGGATTACAGGCATGTGCCACCAGTGCCCAGTGGAAAGAAATTCTTAAGTGTTTTCTCCAATCTGTTGTTTTCATTAAATTCTGTGACTTCTTATCATTGCTAAGCTATTTAAATTTGCCTAGTCCATCCTCATTTTTTTTAATCTAGTCTAGGTTCATCTTTTAGGAGTGTTTTTAAATGATGAAATGGTTCATGTACACTCCAGGGTAGGAGGGAAATCTAACAAAAACTTCTTTAAAAAGTCACTCAATCTCACAAGCCTCAAGATAATCTCTGCTAATATTTTACTTACTATGTTCTAAAATCATTTCATTAGGGTTTTTTTTTTTGCAGGGGGTGGATTATGAAGTTTAAACTCAAGGCCTTGCATTTATTAGGCAGAATTCTACCACTTGATTCACACACATCCAGTCCCCACCATCCCCCCTTTTTTTGCATTAGTTATTTTTCAAATAGGGCCTTACATTTTTGCTCAGGACTGACCTCCAACCATAATCATCCTATGCCTCCAATGTAGCTGGAATTGTAAAAGTATGTTACCACACTAGGCTGTAAAATTGTTCCTTGAGTACAACTTTAAATGTATGTCATCAGCTATGTCCCATAGATGATCTAACAATCTTCCATTGGTGAATATTTAAGTAACTTCATTGTTTAAGTGTCATAAGCAGCATCTTTCTGTACAAATCTTTATATTATCCAATTCTTTTCAAAAGAACAACTAGAACAGTTACTTTCCAGTTATTTATCTTTGAATAGTCAAATTTACAGTCTAAGGATTTAGTTTTTATTTCTTTGCAAAGACATTACAATAAGTCATTAAAAAATAACACAGCACTTAGCCATTTTTCCAGGAAATAATAAATTAAAAATTGAAGTTATCTATTTAGAGAAATCTTTCAATATTAAGTTCCCTTTTACAGTTTTCAGTTGTTTAATTCTACTTTGAAGTCTCCTCACACTTTTCTCTTTTCATGTGTCAAGTGTTCTTTGCCCAGAGATGTTTCCCTAGCTTTTTGTAGTCATTCATCTAACTGGCAAATTATTTTTAGAGAATACTCACCTCTTTATTCAAGGTACAAATTAGTTTCAGATTGTGTGAATATGTTGGGGAGAATATGTAAATGCAGTCCACATTTGGTTAATGCTTAAATTAACTGCATGTGTTTAAGGGCTTGCTTTTGAAAGTCCTATTCTATCTTTAGCTGAAATGCATAATTCAGCATAATGCACATGGTTATATTGATCACAGCTGAAGATATTAGCACAAAAGGGCTCTGAAAATTGTTTAGTAGAATTGTTCGCTGCACCCTGCTTATTAATGGTGTGCTGGAAGAACAGAAGTTTGAAAGAGCAAAATGTTATCTCATTTTAATAAAATGCTGTTTAGCTTAACCTGCTTTTTGTCAAATCATAGGTAAGGAGGGTATTTTTCATCTAGTACAGAATGCTTTGATTTTTCATATTATAATTCAGCAAGTCTATTTCCTCTTTTTTAAAACCCAAGAGTTATATCTCTTCAATGAACAGTTTGAGAAAGGAAAAGTAGAATGTGTAACTATACATAATTCAGTAGAGAGTTCACTGCTGTTCTGTGATACTGATGTCTTCTACTAACATACTCTCCCACTAATCAGGTCCTGTATTTTTAAAAATGCACAAAGAAGGACATAGTTGTTGAAACAAAAATGGGCAGAAGATGGAAACATTTTAGTAACTCTATTCCTGTTTTATTAGCATATCATTCTTAGGAAATGCTCTGAAAAACTGAAAGTATAGGAAAACTGGAGCATGGAAGAAATCAGAATGCATTCTGTGCCTGCACCAAGATGGAACAGCCTGACCTCTTGCTTTAGCCCTCTTCTGGAGCCCTGAAAAGTGTTAGAAATAGAAAAAAACTCTGTCGTCCTCAGTAGTTACTTTTACATGCTTCTGGTGTCTAATTTTTTTTGTTACTGCCTAATCTATCTAGTTATTTTAACTTATTCAACATAAATAATTCCATGTCTTATTCTCACTGATTAAAATGTTTTCCTTCATAGGAATTTACATTTGTTTTAATGCTAATTTTTAAAATAAGTTTTGACATTTACCATCAAAATTTCCAGGTATTTTTCACATTTGGGTTTGTTTTGGTTTGGGTCAGACCTACAGTTTGTACTCAGAGCTTTACACTTAATAGCTGGCCCTTTACCATATGAGCCTTGCCTCCAGCCCTCCTCCTTTGCTGGTTATTTTGGAAATGGAGTTTAGCAAGATTTTGTGCCCTAACTAACTACAGTCCTCCTGCTCTCAACCTCCTAGGATCATCAACATGAACTGCCAGAGTCCTGCTGGAAATTCTTTACTTCACTAGATATGTTATTATGCCATAGGATAGCGTTTGAATCTTCTATCATTACGACAAACTTGTTTTCATATTTAAGCTGTACGTGGTGGTCTACAATTGTCATCTCAGGCACTTAGGAGAAACAGAAGCAGGAGAATTGACAAGTTTGAAGGCAGCCTGGGCTGCAGTAGAAGAAATTGTCCTCCTCCCCCAAAAAAGAAAAATACAAGGTGTGAGAGTATAGCTCAAGTGGTAGAACACTTTTCTAACTAGCTTGTTCAAGGGTGTCCAGTTTAAAAAAAAAGGGGGGGGGGTAGGAATTTCTTTTTTTATATAAAATGTCTCTATTTTTGTTTACTTTAGAGTCGTAATTTGTTACTTTTAAGATTGCTAGGAAATGTGACCTTAAAGACGTTCAAATTTAGTTTGTTTCTTCTTAACTGTATGGTTTAACATTATTACTTATATGTTGTATTTATAGCTTGGGAACATAAAGCTTTACAAAAGTCAGAAACACATTTTTGTATAAAATGCAGTCAGAATGCAAATGCATTCATGGAAAGAATTCTTGGCAAATATATTGACTTTTGTGCATTTTGTTTCCTTTTCTTAAAAAACTTAAATTGAGACCCTGCAATGAACACAATTGTTTGCGAATATAAAGAAAGGAGTGAAGACTCTGAGTGACATGGTTTAAAGTTAGTCAACCAAGAGTGATAACTGACCACCACAGTGGACGCTTGGGAAAAGTATACTTAAATTGCAATTTTCAGTTGCATGGTTTTGTTAGCCAGTACTTACACTTAAAAAAAAAAGTCAAACATGTTTAATGCATATAGTAAATTTGCCATCTCCTGTAGCTCTGCTTAACACTTGTGCTTGGAGGCCACGGTGAATAAGTGGCCAGACACAAGTAACCATATCCATTCTGTAAAGATAGCTCTGAGCTCATATTCTGCTAATGAATAACATGAACTCAGTGAATAAGGAACACACATGAATTATTGATATTACCTTGCCCTTGTTGAGAATCTGTTTCTCCTATTGGAACAGATTTGTTAAAAGTACTGCTGATTAAATTGTGGGCTCTGAATTTATCATTTATTGTCTTGTTTTATGCTTTATGCTAAGTTGGGAAAAGAAAATACAAAGAAGTCAATCATAAAAACTAAAAGACAGAAATATTTTTGCATGCCTTTCCGGATCATTAATAACTAAGTGAAAAGCATAGATTTAGAAACATATTCTTGAGCATTTTAAACAAAATGGTCCTTTGAAGTCTCGGAGACCACAATTTCCTTATATTAATGCTATGAATTTAAGTCTTAAGTTTTCGATAAGCAAGTGAATCATATGGTAGACACATGACAGTGTTCATTTGCTCTCCACTCCCCTGCTGCCTTTGTTGAGGAACTAGCTCAGCTTCTTTGTGACCTGAACATTACTAGATTAAGCTTGATATATAACAGGAATTAAATTCACCTATAATCTGCTCTTAGAACTAATTCTCACTTGTCTTTCTAATTGTACTGACTGTATTTTTAAGACCAAAACGAGAAACTCATTCAGGAGAATAGAGACCTACAGTTACAGTATCTGGAACAAAAGCAACAACTTGATGAACTTAAAAACCGCATGAAGTTTTTTAACCAGGTGAACTATTTTCCTTTTTCAAAATTATACCCAATATTTTATGCATAGAGAAAATACTTCTAAGCAAAAGTATTTGCAAAACAAGACAATTCAAACATATTACTTATTAACTCTTTATTAAGCCGCTTTTGTTCTCTGTGAATGTTCTGATTAGCTGCAAAGCCTCCTGTACTTTCATAAATATCTCATTAGGATCTTTTATTTAATCTGTTTTAGGAAAGTGATATTAATGCTGATGAACTGAGTGAAGCTCTCCTGCTTATAAAGGTAGCTTTTTGAACTTGACCAGGAATCACATGTCTACATATATTTGAATATAATGATGACTTTTATCTGTAACCTTTATATTTAGAGGTTGAATTATTTGTGAGTCTTCTGAAACTTAGTGCATGTTTTACATATATCACCTCTCCTAGGACCTAAGGCAGTGTTCAGGTGACATTTCACTACAACATATGCATATTTCATTATGACATCAAAATTACATTTAAACCTCAAAAACTTGTTACTTAAAGCACTTGGCTGTAACAAGCATTTTACTTTTACCTGGCCCAGTATAAAACTAAGCTTTTAGTTTTATACTTTTCTTCCCGAAGAGACCTTGGTTTGAACCCTGTTATCTTAAGTAAAACATGGAATTATAAATACAACCAGAAGACTTTTTCTAGCTCTGGGATATTCTGTTATCTACAGCACAAGAGAACATACTTACTTCCTTTTCAAATCCCTTTGTACATTTTATTCAAATGAGGAAATACAAACAAATGTCTGTGATTCTTTTTGGTATCATGAAGCAATAAATTTTTTTAATATCTCTGTAATTGTTCCAGATTTCTATCCAAATATGTGTATTAGCACTACATTATTCCTTACAGAAAAACAGTATATATTTTGAATTAATTAGTTTCCTGCTATATGTATTTTAATTCAAAGGATCACATTTTAGAATTTCTCATTTTAGTAATAAAACATGTTTTTTGTTTTAGGCTCAGAAGGAACAAAAAAATGGAGACCTTTCCTTTCTAGAGAAAGTAGATGGCAAAATAAATAAAGATCTAGAACGCTCCATGAGAGAGCTACAGGCAACTCATGCAGAAACAGTTCAAGAACTTGAAAAGACAAGAAATATGCTAATTATGCAACACAAAATTAATAAAGATTATCAGGTAATAGAATACACTAAATTGGGAGGAAAGGTTTTCTGATGTTCTACTGATTACTTTTCTCGGAAGTACTATGAATTTTACTACCTATGAAAATCTTATTAAAAGTTGTCAACTATTATTTATTTCTGTGTTCCTGGAATTTAGGCTTTAACTACGTAGTTGGAATAATTAGCTTATAAGTATCTTAAGAGAAATTATCCTGAGGTCGTGCAAGAACCACCTCACATTAGCATTTAACAAACCAGAAATTCATCTCCATAAAAAGAAATCCAGTTTTGTTTATTTCACTTATGATTTGTGAACATTGCCAAACATAGTTTTCAGAGCCATAAACTATTTGAGGTCAGGAAACCATGGTTACAACTCCTGGCATTCCACATAAAAAAATAGGAGCTCTGAAAAATGAAAATGAGACTAACACTAACTATTGAAACTGATTGTCTCTGATTTTTTTAGATGGAAGTTGAGGCGGTGACCCTAAAGATGGAAAACTTGCAGCAAGATTATGAACTGAAAATGGAGCAGTATGTTCATCTTCTTGATATCAGAACTGCGCGTATCCAGAAATTAGAAGGTACCATGTACACCATTTTGGATCATAGAACTAAAGATTTTATAAAAGTTGAAAATGTTATCCTAATCTTCACTCACAATCGCTCTTTGCTTTATCTTTCCCTATTTATAACTATAACACTTAAGTCACTGGAAAGGCTGTTTTATCTGATTCTTTTCTGCTCAAGAATTTTAAATAGAATTTTTCAGATTTACTGCTTTTTTGAAATCGTTGTTGTGGGCAAGATTTCAAAGTACCTCATAAAGTACTGCAGACTCAAATTTACTTCTGTAACTGTACTTCTAAGCAAATTATACACTTCAGCCAATAGGTCAGCTTGCTCTTCATTAGAGTCTTTTGCTCAATTTGCTAACTGTTCTTTTCCTGCTGTTTGTTCTCCCTGACCCTCCTTTCTACCTTGACCTCCAGATAATACCCTTCCCTGCTTCAGTATATACCTAAGTGCTCTTCCATGTCAGGAGGCTGGCTCTCATTCCTTGTAACTACCATCCTCCTACCTGAAATACTCTTGCCAGTCATCTGAGGGAGCTGAGTGTAGTGACTATGCCTGTAAATTTCAGTACTCAGGAGACTGAGGCAAGATGATCATAAGTTCTAAGCCAGCTTGGGTCTACATAATGAGTTTGAGGCCACCTTATGTAACATAACCCTGTCTGAAAAGGAAAGACAACATAAGAAAATCATCTGAAGAACTAATTTAAAATACAACTTCCCAGGGCCTCAGCCTAGAAATTCTGGAGCCTATGATCTTGTTTATTTAGAGTTTACTGGAAGCTTCTGCAATGCAGATGAGCAACTGTACCTAGAAAAGCAATAACCTAGAACTCTCCTGTAGATTCCTGTTGTGTACTCAGAATTGTATGTTTGCAGAGAATGCAAATAAATGTTCCTCAGCTGCTAGGTTTTTGCCTTCACAGAAAACACAGTGTAAGTTCTCTGCTAATAAATTCTAGATACTTTCATGTCCACTGCCCTACAATACTTCAGTTACCTGTGCCAGCAGTAACTTTACCCTCAAAAATGATTGAGGATCCCAAAGGCCTGATGCTCATGATTTACTGACTTACTGATACTTATCATACTGCAAATTGAATTAGAAACTTTTAAAACTACTTCTATGTTTAAATAAACCTGTCACATGTTAACACAAATTATGTTATTTTTAAAAAGTGTCAATTTGTAAATATATATATATATATATACACATATGAGAACAATGACATTTTTCATTTTTTTAACATTTTAAGTTTGTAACATTGTTACAAATTGTTTTAGGGTCTGAGCTAATAGAAAACAGCTAGATTATTACATACATGTGCTTCAGTGTTTAATCTGTTGTGATCTCACACAGAGCCTCTAAGAAACTACTTTATACACTTATAAACTAATAAAAATGAAAAAGGCAAATAACCTAGTATCATTAAGGTAGTTAGATCCATAAAACCATTTTAGAAAACTTTAGAAGTTTCCAGGCCACACTTTGAGAATCTCTGCTCTATGAAGGAATACTAAATAAATATCTTTATCTGACTGAACAGGCATTTCCAGAGGCCAAAGAGCAGTGTGTACCTTTTATTCTAAGTAATATTCAATAAAAATTTGCCTAATGGGATTTTCTTGGTTAAAAGGCAGGTCATAACATGAAAATTTCTCATTTCTTTCAAGTCTTAGCAAGTCTTTACCAGCATGATTTGTCTGTCCCCTAATTTGATTGGTTCATTCCATAAACACGATCACATCCCTAATGCATCCTAAGCAGAGTGTTAGCCAGTAAGAAAACAGGAAAAAATAAAAAAATAGGCACCACCCTCAATGAACTAGTAAGATGTGGACAAGTCAACAGATGGCTGTACTTTACTATAAAGAATGTAAAGCTAAGAAAAGCCAAAGGTATTATCTTCATTCATTGGTGCTGCTGTAACAAAATATCAGAGACTTGGTAATTTATAAATAACTAATTGTTTTGTTTTGGGTGCTAGAGATTAAACCTAAAGTTTAAGTCATGTTATGAATGCTAAACATAGACTGTATCACAGAGCTGCACCCATAGCCCCCAAAATTTTTCTCTTACAGTTAAGAAGGTTGTGAAGTCAAAGTTAAGTGGCCTGTATCTAGTAAGTGCCTTTGTGCTGTGTCACCCATGGCAAAAACAGAAGGGTAAAAGAGCATACACAGGAAAAAACTCACTTTTATAATAAACCTGCTCTTATGATAAGGACATTCATGAGGACAGAGCTTCCATGGCCTAATACCTTCTTAAAATCTCAAGTCTGAACACTGTTAAATTTAGGATTTAGTTTCCAGCACATGAACTTTGAGGGACACATTCTAACATTGATAACTCAATGCTTATTTCTACCTCAGGGTTAGAAAGAAAACTAAACACAGTAGAAATAAAAGACAGAATATCCACTAAAAGTAATGAGTAGCATCTAGACAGTTAAGTGAAGTAGGTGAAAATGCCCTAAGCTTCTGGGCATGTTGGCTCATACCTGTAATCTCAATATTAGGAAATGGAGGCCCAAGGATTGTGAGTTTGAGGCCAGCCTGGGATGTATAGTAAGATTCTGTCTCAAATCAAAATAACACAAAACAGTCTCATACATTTGAGAAACTATACTGTAGATCTAACTTACTTGAACTGAGAATTAGTAAAGGAAAAAGAACCTGGAAATAATACTGGAAAGAAAAGTCATGAAGTGCTTTGTTCAGTACCTTCATAAGTTTGAAGCTTGTTAACCTGGAGAATTACTGAGGAATTTGATTTTTAATGTGGGAGTGATCTACTCAGTATTACATTTTGGAGAATATGCTGAGAATTAGATGGAAGAAGTGGTTTGAGTTCCAAGATAGTCTAGGTAATTGTCCGAATGTATGAAAAAGATGTATCAAGACAGACAAGGATAAATCTGAAAAAGCTTTAGGAAATAGTGTGAAATAGTAGTAATCTTATAGACATGAGGAAGTAAGGAAATGGGAATCTAGGCTCTGCTTTCTAGCTTGGACAACTGGGTGAATGTGAACACCATGACTTCAGGTTTCAAATGCAGAAACAACTAGAAGACAATCTGATACTTTCTAGTTTTGGTATGTTGAGTTGCATGTGCCTTTGATACCTAATAAAAACAAAATATTAGACATGTGAGTCTGGAATTTAGGAATGAAATCTGTATTAAAAATAGAAATGGTGGCTCACAGCTTTAATCCTAGCTACTTAAGGAGTACATACATACTGGGAGGATAACAGTTTGAGACCAGCCTAGATAAAAAGTTAGCAAGATTCTCATCCCAACAAATAAGCTGACTGTAGTGGTACACCTGTAATCCCTGCTACACAGGAGGCATAGGAAAAAGGATAGCAATCTGGGACAATCAGACCCCATATATCTGAAGTAGTAGAGCACATGGAGCCTTGAGCTCAAACCCTAGAACCACCAAAAGAAGAAGGGTGCTTTTTGGTCATATTAATAGTAACAAAGATCATAAAAGTGGATGAGATCACTCTTGCACATCTTTGGACTAAGAAGAGAAGTTAAAAATGGAACCCCCCCCCCACTCCCAGCAAGCTAACAGAAAAAGAAAACCATATAAAGAATGAGATGGAACATGAACATGGAAGTGCCATGGAAGCCATATCAGAATGAGAATCAGCCTCAAATGTAGGAATCACACAATACAGTGCCTCAGGGTTGATGGTTCTCGTTGTTAATTGGTTATTGATGGCCTTTCCTGGAGTAGGTTCATGGAAAATGCAATATGTCTCTTACATGATTAGAAACACTTTTGAAAATATTTTTTCTAAAAATTTAATTTTCAAGGATTAAAAATGTACATAGAACGAGATGTATTTTTACTTCGTAATTCTGAGGTTTAAATTAAAGGCCTTGAGCTTTCTGGGCAGGCACTCTACTGCTGAGCCACACCTCCAGCTGGTTAGTTTTAAGATAGCATCTTGCTATTATGTGCCCATATGGACATAGTCTAGTTATTTTAATCTTCCCGTTATTACTGGGATTACAGGTGCACACCATCATATCTAGCTTCCCTCCATTTAGGTGGAGTCTCATACATTTTTCTGCCTGGGCTGGCCTGGCACCACATTGCTCCTTCCATTTAGCTTAGGATGATAGGTGTATATCACTATACCAAGCTATAGGTTGAAAAGAGTTCTCTTGAACTTTTCTTGGGCTGGCCTCTAAGCAATCTTCGTGTGTGTGTGTGTGTGTGTGTGTGTGTGTGTGTGTGTGCGTGCATGTGTGTATGTTGGTCCTGGGGCTTGAACTTAGGGCTTTGGCAGTGTGTGTGTGTGTGTGTGTGTGTGTGTGTGTGTGCGCGCGCGTGCGTGTGTGTATGTTGGTCCTGGGGCTTGAACTTAGGGCTTTGGCAATGTCCCTGAGCTTTTTTGTTCAAAGCTAGCATTCTACCACTTTGAGCCCAGTAGTTAATGGGAGATTAGAGTCTCACAGACTTTCTTGCCAAGGCCTACATCAAACTACAATCCAGAGATTTCAGCCTCCTGAGTAGCTAGAATTACAAATGTGAGCTGCTGGCACCTGGCTATCCTTCCTATTCTTGACCTCTCAAGTAGCTATGATTACAGGAATAGGCCACTGGCACTTGGTTTGAAAGAGATAAATCTTTTTTAAAACTACTTTATAGAAATATAATTAGCCAGGCACCAGTGGCTCACGCCTGTAATTCTAGCTACTCAGGAGGCTGAGATCTGAGGAATCCAGTTCAAAGCCAGCCCAGGCAGGAAAGTCCATGAGATTTTTTTTAAATAAGTTTTTATTGTACAAATACTGCGCAGAGGGGTTACAATCACATGAGCAAGGTAATGAGTACATTTCTTATCAAGCATTGTTGCCTCCTCCTTTGTTTTTCCCCTACCATCCCTTCCCTCCCATCTCTACAACTACATTCCCTCCCCATTCCCCCCTCCCCACCCCTGCCTAAATTGTGAAATTGGTTTTTAGACATAGCATCTTGCACATCTCATTGTTGCAATGGGTCAACCTGTATCCCTATTTAAACAATTTGTTTTTTCCTGTCCACTCCCCAAATTATACCAACATCAAATACAGTGAAAACGGGTTATACCATGGGGGAGGGATGTGAGACTCTCCAAGAAACCACTAGAAAACCGGAAGTGGTGCTGTGGCTCAAGCGGTAGAGTTCTCACCTTAAGCTGAAGAGTGCAGGGAAAGCACCCAGGCCCAGAGTTCAAGCCCCACAACCGACAAAAAAAAGTGTAATTAATGTACTTTAAGCTGCACATTTGAAGTACAGATTTGGTGAGCTTGGCCTATGTATACAACTATAAAAACATCCGCACAATCAAAATAATAAGCGTATCTATCATCCACCAAAGTTGAAACATGTAAACCTTACTAAGCTATGGGGAGGGAGCCAGTGGAAAGAGAAACTGCTAAGAGAAGATAATGGATAGAGCAGAAAGGAATAGGTGGGATCCATGACCTCCAGCTATTCAGTCAGAAGCTTGCTCTTCTTTTCCTTTAACGGAGTTTAGGCTTCGTCACACTGAAGTTGTACTATCTTTAATTGTTATTGCTTTGGTTGTAAACTGACAAATTACAGTGGTATGAATTTTGAAATAGTCTTATTGCTTCAAGTGATGTCAAAACCAGTCATGAATTTCTTTCTAATGAAGTTACATAAAAATAGTCTTAGAGTCTGAAACTAAAGCTATTCCTCATAGACACTGGGAATTGCTGCCACTCCTGAGACCAATCTGCACCTTGTATGTCAGTACGAGAAGATCCCTGAACTGTGTGTCTTCTTTTGCAGCCCAATTAAAGGATATTGCCTATGGTACCAAGCAGTACAAATTCAAACCAGAAATCATGCAAGATGACTCTGTCGATGAATTTGATGAAGCCATTCACCTAGAACGGGGCGAAAATCTATTTGAAATCCATATCAACAAAGTAACCTTTTCTCCTGAAGTTTTGCAGACCTCTGGAGATAAAGAGCCTGTCACTTTCTGTACATATGCTTTTTATGATTTTGAACTACAGACAACCCCTGTCGTAAGAGGCCTTCACCCAGAATATAACTTCACTTCTCAGTATCTTGTTCATGTTAACGACTTATTTTTGCAATATATTCAGAAAAATACCATCACTCTTGAAGTTCACCAAGCTTACAGCACAGATTATGAAACAATTGCAGCATGTCAATTGAGATTCCATGATATTTTAGAAAAAAGCGGTAGGATATTTTGCACAGCAACTTTGGTTGGTAAGTACAATTTGTGTAAGGTTTTGATGTTTGAATCAATGATTTGTTATGTTAATTGTTAATGTTAATATTAGCCTTGTTAATATTAACTAATACATTAATTGCTGTTCTACTTATATTCTTTTTATACTAAAGGTGCCTAGGTACAATGTTCCTGCCCACAAATGAACTATCTTTACTGCCATTGATAATGTCAGTAAAAATAGTGTTTAAACATATTTTTGGGGGCTGGCAAGGTGGCTCAGTGGTAGAGCGCTTGCCTTGCATGC
>NW_012267322.1:5256010-5265098 GCF_000151885.1 Dipodomys ordii | reverse complement strand
AGGGTGATATATAAGGATCTAGCTTTAGTTTTCTACATGTAGTTAACCAATTTTGCCAGCACCATTTACTGAAGAGGCTGTCTTTCTTCCATTCTATTACTTTTAGCTCCCTTATCGAAGATTAGATGGCTATAGGGGAACCAGGCCATTTATTGAGCCTCATAGGTTAGAGTAGAAAGTTTGAAATTATTTAGGAATTATATGAAAGCACCCTGAGTGCTGTGGGAAGATTAATCTTAGGTAGCAAGATAGGAATGTAGGGCCATTCTCACTTTATTGCACTGACTGTGGAAAGTGGTGCTGGCTTAGATTCAGATAGTTATGAACATATTGATAGGATTTTTTGGTATATATTTCATTGTCTTCAAGATTTGTTGGTAAGCTGAATGTGGGTCAATGAGAGAAATAGAGAAGGTGAGAATTTGTGGCATGGACCCTAGGAAAATGGTGATTCTATTTTCTGAGATCATGAAGACAGGGGAAGGAATAATCCAAGGAGGAAAGTAAATAATTCAGTTTTACACAAGATTGACCTCCCTATAAGACATCCAAATGGAGACGTCAGGTATCAGTTGGATAAAATAGTCTAAAGGTCAGGAGTATGTATATATACATATATATACATACATATTATATATACATATATATATATACATATATATATATATATATATTTAGCTAGGGCACATAAAGCGCAGGCTTTTGCCTTATTTGCTACTGACCAGCAAGGTTCTAGTAATCAAGAAACTTAGTAACTCATGTCTTATACAAAACTTGATGAAACCAAGTGCTGGTGGCTCACACTGGTGGTTACTCAGGAGACTGAGATCTTAGGATTGTGATTTGAGGTCAGCCTAGGCAGAAAAGTTCCTGTGAGACTCTTATCTCCAATGAACTATTCAGAAAAAGCCAGTAATGGTGCTGTGGCTCAAGTGGTAGAGCATTAGCCTTGAACTCAAAAGAGGCTCAGGGACAGCACCCAGGCTCCAACGTAAAGCCCCATAGCCAACAATAAAAAAAATGATGAATAAACTACAAATAATGTTTTATTAAACAAGGATAACAACAGGATAAACAAATATGTTTATACACCATTTTTACTGACATCAATGACAGCGAAGATAGTTCATTTGTGGGCAGGAACACTGTACTGAGGCTAAATGAACCTTTAGTATAAAAAAGAACGTAAGTAGAACAGCAATTAACATATTAACATATTAGTTTAGTAGAAAGTTTAGTTGAAAAGAAAAATATATTTATAATTTTTTTTTGGTCAGTTGTAGGACTTGAACTCTGGGCTTGGGCTCTGTCCCTCAGCTCTTCAGCTCAAGGCTAGCTCTCTACCACTTAAACCACAGTGCTACTTCTGGTTTTTAGAGTGGTTTATTGGAAATAAGAGTCTCACAGCCATTCCTTCCCAGGCTGGCTTTAAACCGCGATCCTCAGATCTCAACCTCCTGAATAGCTAGGATTACAGGCATGAGCCACCACACCTGACTTACATTTATAATTTTGAAGTCACATATTGTAAATACTGGACTACATTGAATGTAATTTATAAAAAAAGCACTACAGTATTCAGTATGCAGCAGAATCTATGAAGAATCTGATTCAGGGTTTTGATTTTTCTTTATATTTCAGAAAGACTGAAATTGTCAAAGAATGATTGAGGTACATGATTTATACTTAGTCTTTTAATATTATTATTGTTGTTGTCATTAAGTAATTGCACAAGAGTTTACAATTCCATAAATCAGATTATGAAGTACAATGCTTTTGGTCAATGTCAACCTTCCTTCTTTCTCCTCAGTTTTCTCCCTCCTAAGCCCTACCCTCAAGACACAGTCTTCTCATAATATTAACATACGGTGAAACTCATACTTAAATAATTTTTATCTCTGTTATTTGCCAGTCATACATTTGTGCAAGTCATTTTACTCAAAATAAAATTTATACTTTAAGCACCACTGATTTTCTATCACCTTGTATAGTTCATTCATGATGCTGTTTTAACAGTGGGTTTTATTGATTTGTAGGGACTAAAAGAGACATCCCAAAATTTGGCACAGTGGAATACTGGTTCAGATTAAGAGTACCCATGGATCAGGCAATTCGACTTTATCGAGAACGGGCAAAGGCTTTGGGATATATAACATCAAATCTTAAAGCACCAGAGAAAAGTCAATCAGTAAGTTTCTTTAAGATCCTTTTATTACATGAAACCTTTATAATATTTTCTTTATATGTCATGTTTTAAACAGAAACTTTCTTTCACAGTTATCAACTGCCTTTATTTGTCCCCATAATAGACCTGAACTCATAGCATGGACATTGTCCCTTAGCTATTTCACTCAAGGTTGGTGTTCTACTACTTGAACTACAGCTTTACTTCTTGGTTATTTTAAGTGCTTTCTTACAGATAATAGTCTCACAGACTTTTCCTGCCTAGCATTCTTCAAAATGGGATCATCAGATCTTAGCCTCTCAAGTATCTAGGACTTAACAGGTGTGAGCTACCAGCACCCGACATCAAGTAGGCTTTTTTTTTAACTCTTTATTTCTAAGCAATCACAGACTCACAGGAAGTAGCAAGACAATACAGAGAGACCTGTATATGCTTCACTCTCTCCTAATTCTACCTGACAATATCAAAAGTAACAAATTAAGCTGGCTGTGTGGACTCATGCTCCTACCTACTCAGGAGGCTAGAAGAAGAGAATAATAAAATCAAGGCCAGACTAGATAACTTAGCAAGACCCTCAAAGTAGAATTCTTTTAAATGAACTGAGGACATCGTTCAGTGGAAGAATACTTATGTAGCATATAGTAAAAAAAGTTCAGAAATTGGTATTAGTACATATTCTATTCATATTTTATCAGTCTTTGTATGCATTTGAGTGGGGAGGGGGCTAGCTGTTTTATGCAGTTTCCTCATGTGTATGGATTTTCATACAGCTATCACCACAATCAAGATATTTGGAAACATGTACTCAATAGTACTTTTATCATACATCATATTTCATTAGCAATTTTTTGCTAAAATAGGCAACTATGATTGGACTGCCACTTACTGTACTTTTTTCACACTGTTCCCTCATGTTAAGTTTCTGAAATGCGAAGTAAAATACAAAATGATTATTTACTTGCCAAGAACTGGGAGCTTAAATGAAATTCCTCAGAGTAGCACTTCCCAAACCTTGTTTCCTAGAGTCCTATTGACCATATTTCCAAATGGATTTTGTGATCCATTAATTGCAGAGAGCATACAGAGGAAATACAGATTCTTGACTTTGTATGTAATGTGCATCTCACCTTGAAGCAAAGTATGCATTTGTATTGAGTTACAGAGGGATAGAATGTAGGAGAAATATCTGGAATGTCTTGCTCAAGTCATTATTATCTTACCTTTTTCCTTACAATTATCCCTACCTCCAATCCATGGGACTTGGCTCCCAAAGACAAGGTTTATGTTAGATGATTCCATTTTCTTCCATGCCCCACACAGTTATAACTAATGATTTAGGAATTTACATTTGATCTCAACTGGGAAAATTAGATTCTGCCTTCCAAGATCTTTTTTTTTTTTGAAAAGACACTTTATGCCTAGAACATGTATAATTGGGAGCTGTTGGGAACCATCTCCTACCATGTTAGTCACCAGAGGGTGAAAAATGAGCATGAATGAAGAAAATAATGAGTCAGTGAGTATTCAGAGAAAGAGGGAGGCCAAACAGTAAATTATGGTGTTCCCACTGCCTTTCTATGGCGTTTCTGCTATAGAAATTCATGAAATACCCTTTTAACCTTACATTAAAATCCTGTCATTTTTATTTTTCCTATATGGCTTAGTTTCTATAGCTTTCATTTAAAGAAATATGACTACAGTCTTGTAACTCCTGTTACTCAGGAGGTAGAGCTCAGGAGGATTCTGGTTAAAGGCCAGCCCAGCCATAAAGTTAGTAAGAACCTAGCTCAGTGAGTAGCTAGGCGTGACAGCATGTGTCTGTGGGCACAGCTACATGGAAAACCTACTTCATAGGATGATTGGTATCCAAGATGGCTCAGGCAAAAACATGAGACCTAATCCCAAAAACAACTAAGCAAAAGAGCTAGAAGTGTAGTTCACTGGTGGAGTGCCTGCTTATGGAAAATAAGTACATCTTAATTCTTAATTCAGGATTAATACAACATTGATTCCCAAATTCAAGATGGAATGGCACCTGCCTCCTAGAGATCATATTTCTCATGAGTACACTTGACAACACACTTTTGGAGAGACTAATACAGAAATGGGGATTTGAAATAAGGTTTTGTAGTGCAAAGGTTTTCAGACTCCCCAGTTCCATTCACTCTCCACAGCTTGAGTGAGGACTAGACCTGGGAAAGTTTTGTTGGGAATCCCTATGATCCCTCCACAAAGGAGATTGTTACTGTAGCTCCATTTCTTCTCCAAAAATCTTCTCTTGGACTTAGAGATTCTTATTTTTTGGCCAAGATTTGGACGTACAAAGGTTTCCTTTGGGGTAGAGACTGCTCCAGCAATAGACAAGGCCACTATCATTTTCTTTGTCCCATATTACACCAGCTCAGAATGGTTATCCACTTAGTGCCATTGTTTTCTCAAGTATTTGTGTGCTAACCATCTTAGTAATATTTGCAAAAGGGATCAGGAAGTAACTCCCAGCTTTACCTGGTAACTACTTTTTCTTACATATCTTCTGAAGCATCCTCCCAATTCTACCTTCTTATCTCTTTCAGGTTTATCTCTAACTTTGTTCTCTTGTTCATATCCTGGCTTATCTTACCTCACATACCTGCTTCTTAAAAAGCCCAATGGTGCTGGATGCTGGTGGCTCAGGCCTATAATCCTAGCTACTCAGGGGGCTGAGATCTGAGGATTGTGGTTTAAAGCTAGCTGGGGCAGGAAAGTCCATAAGACCCTTATCTCCAGTAAACCACTGGAAAAACAGGAAGTGGCAATGTGGCTCAGTTGGTAGAGCGCTCACCTTCACTGAATAGCTCAAGGACAGTGCCCAAGCCCAGAGTTCAAGCCCCATGACCAACCCTCCTCCCAAAAAAATAACCCAATGGTTCAGAGTGAGGGCCAGTCCAAATATAACCAAATCATCACTGTGGCTGATCAATGATGCTAACTTTAATTTCTAGTGATTAAACAGGGTTGAAGAATACCCAAGTAAGCTCTGATTGAAGACCAGCACCAATTTCCTCAAATATCCAGTCTCCCATTTTCACTGATGATGGCACAGGATCATCTGTTCACACATGTTCTGGGGAACATTGGCTTTGAATAAGAATTGCAGGTTCTTTTACTGAAAAATTAATTTTGAAGTGAAAATCTACAGTTTTTGTCCATTTACATAAATTATATTGTTGGGGGTTTGACAGTTATTTCTTTTAATTGTATTATTTCTATAATATAAATATGTATGTTTTTCCAGTTAAGTCAGCAAGTACCCAAAACTGCTCAGCTCAGTTCAACAGATTCCACAGATGGCAACTTAAATGAACTCCACATTACAATAAGATGTTGCAACCAACTGCAGTCCCGAACCAGCCACCTTCAGCCACACCCATATGTTGTGTACAAGTTTTTTGATTTTTCAGACCATGACACAGCCATCATTCCCAGTAGCAATGATCCACAGTTTGATGATCATATGTGTTTCCCAGTGCCAATGAATATGGATTTGGATCGATACCTTAAGTCAGAGTCTCTGAGTTTTTATGTGTTTGATGATAGTGATACACAGGAGAATTTTTACATAGGAAAAGTCAATGTGCCTCTGATTTCACTGGCACATGACAGATGTATCTCAGGTAAGTCTATGTTCTTGATTCTGTGGAAATGTACAAACCAACTTAAATCACACCTTTATATTTTGGATATGATCTGTTTCTAATTTTTTTATCCTCAGATACTCCTTGAACTTTTAATACTACATATATATAGATATGCACATATATATGCATGTATATAATTCCTTGCTAAGGATGGACTGTAGCATGTCCAGTACCCGGGATTATAACATATCTCATAATACTAATTAAAATCCCATTAAAAGAAAGTACCAGGTATTAATGGTTCACGCCTATAATCCTAGCTTATTCAGAAGGCTGAAATCAAGAGGACAAAAAAAGTTAGCAAGTCTCATCTCAGCCATGAGGTAGCACATGTTTTTCATACCAGATATGTGAGAAATATAAATAGGAAGATAATGGTCCAGACTCTCTAGAGTCTGTTTCCCCTGCTATGTATACACTGATGTCTCTGCTAAGTGCTGTTTATAACCACAGGTCTACAAAGCTTAATGGTCATCTAGTGATGACCATTAAGTGATGGCTAAAACTATGCTAGAATACCTTGAGGTAGGAGACTTCCCTCCTTTGTGGATCAGTTTATGTTATGAGATGTGTTCAAAGTTTAAGCAGTTTATTAGTCTGCTTTAGCTTTTACTGTCTGGATTTGCTACTGCTAGGCCTCTCATTTATCTAGGGACAAATAATTACTAAAGTCCTCTTGGGTTTCTTCTGAGCATACACATAGCTTTATATATACCCACTGCCTTCTACACCATAAGATATAAGGAAGATCTTCTCAAGGTCCACTTTGGATGTCTTAATCCTTTTAAATTGTTGCTTGGATTCTGATCCTGATTGTTTGTCACTGTGATTGCTATTGTTTCTAACAATTCCCAAATAAAGTCAGTCTCCTTTTATAGAGGTCTATCCCATCCTAGTACACCAAGAGGGAAGGCCAAGAATAACCCCATAAACTCCTACTGTTTCTCCTGAGGTTCGGTAGATTCTCTTGCATAATTGCTTCTCAGTTTGTTGTGCACCTTTGATCAACTTACTGTGATGATGTTTGCTATTTCCTCCACTTTTCTCATTGCTTTTTAGGAAGAGTATTTGCTGAGGCCTTCATATAGCAAACTCTAAAGTTTAAGAGTTTTGAGAGCTTAGGAATTGGCAGTTTTCTTAGCCAATCATTAAGAGAAATATCAACACTTGAACCCAAGGAATAAGTTCCACTAAACAAAAGTTATACTTGAAATAGATTTGTTAGTGACATATTTTCAAACCCCCCAATTACTACAGTAATTACAGTTTGTGACTCAGATATATAGATTTAGCTAAGACTTTCTTAGAAACAAAATTATTTGAAATTTTAAAGTTTTAGTATGTTTTGCTTTACAGACAGAAATACTCAAGCCAAAATAAAGATTGATACTTCAGCCATAACACAAATACGTCTTAAAGAAAGGCTAGGAGTTCTGAGTAATCTCTGAATTTAAGTGAATTAAAATATTTACAAGTTAATGTTCTCATTTTAAATCTATGTTAAGGTTTAACCTCTGAAAGAAGTCTGCTTGAAACATGAACCCATCATAGATCCTCTGATCTGTCTTTATTCTCTAAGACATTGGCATTGTAGGCAAAAGCCAAAATTGTTTTTAAAGAAGCTGTTTAATTCTTATGGTAAAACTATACTCCAGTATTAATTAAAACTATTTTTACAATTTGACAGGAATTTTTGAGTTAACAGATCATCAGAAGCATCCTGCAGGTACCATTCAAGTTATATTGAAATGGAAATTTGCTTACCTTCCACCAAGTGGATCAATAACCACTGAGGACATAGGAAATTTGCCACAGGAAAATGAGCCAGAAGCTGTGCAAAGACTGCCTTCAACACCCTCTCTTAGCACATTAGTTGCAGTGAGTAATAGTAACCTTTGATTTCCTTTCAAACAGTTTTTAATATAGACTTAATACCCAAACAAACTCTGTCAAAATAACACTATTACGTTATCTAAAAAGTAATCATCATCATCATACTTAGTATGACATATTGGTTTATTTTAGGCACCAAGACCTAAACCAAGACAACGTCTAACACGGGTGGAGAAGAAGGTGTCTTTTGTGGACATCATACCACAGGGCTCTGTAAGTAGTAAACACTCAAACTCATTTTTTTTCTGTAACAAGTATTAGAAATTTGTTTTAAAAAAAGATACAATAAAACTTCTCTCATATTTTAAATGGAAACGAGTGTAAAGTACATCATTTTCCTGTAAGGACTCTTGTATATGTATTAACTCATATTTTTTATTGTAAAGATACTGTACAAGGGGTTACCGTTACATGAGTAAGGTAATGAGTACATTTCCCATCGAGCATTGTTACACCCCCTCCTTTGTTTTTCCCTACCATCCCTTCCTCCCAACCTCCCCACCTTCTCCCTCCCCCACACCTAAATTGTAAAGTTTGTTTTCAACATAGTGTCTTGTACATATCATTATTACAATGGGTCAGCCTGTATCCTTATTCAGCATATTGTTGTTTGCCTTCCCCTCCTCAAATCAGAAAAATGTATATACAAGATGCAGGACACCATAAGCAAATACAGTGAAAACAGTGGTTATATCATGGGGGAAGAACATACAAAAGAAACAAAAAAATCACATAGTACATTATAAGTACATTAAAAACAGCAAGAAAGATAAAACCTCTTGTGTCCCTATCTTGGGGTTCATTTCGCTTAGCATCATCTTATATGGTCATATGTACATAGCTTTTGGCCTTTTCTGATTGTCCTAGACATATACTGGTTATTACAATTAAGGAAAACCATGGAACCTATGTTTCTTTGGGTCTGACTTACTTCACTTAATATAATTTTTTCCAAGTCTTTCCATTTCCTAACAAATGGGGTGATATCATTCTTTCTGATGGAGGCGTAGAATTCCATTTTGTGTGTGTTTGTGTGTGTATGTGTGTGTGTTTGTGTACACATGTGTGTGTATATACCATATTTTCCTGATCCATTCATCTACTGAGGGGTAAAATGGGTTGGTTCCATATTTTAGCTATGGAGAATAATGCTGCTATAAACATAATTGTGCTGGTAGCTTTAGTATCGCCTTGTTTGTGATTCTTTGGGTAAATGCCCAAAAGTGGGATTGCTGGGTCATAGAGAAGCTCTATGTGGAGTCTTTTGAGGAACCTCCATACTGCTTTCCAAAGTGGTTGAACAAGTTCACACTCCCACCAACAATGCAGTAGG
>NW_012267322.1:5249149-5255960 GCF_000151885.1 Dipodomys ordii | reverse complement strand
ATCCATTCATCTACTGAGGGGCATCTGGGTTGGTTCCAGATCTTAGCTATGGTAAATAATGCAGCAATAAACATAGTCATGCTGAGGGACAATTTCCAATGTTATCAGTCATTTTTATTTTAATAGATATAATTTTATAATAAAGTAAACATGGCAAAGTAAAAAAAAAAAAACATAGTCGTGCTGGTAGCTTTAGTGTGGTCTTATTTGTAAACATTTGGGTAAATGCCCAAAAGTGGGATTGCTGGGTCATAGGGGAGCTCTATGTGGAGTCTTTTGAGGAACCTCCATACTGCTTTCCAAAGTGGTTGAACAAGTTCACACTCCCACCAACAATGCAGTAGGGTTCCCTTTTGGCCACATCCCCTCCAGCATCTGTTGTTATTAGATTTTTTTTTTTATTATAGCCATTCTAACTGGGGTGAGATGGAATCTGTGTTTTGATTACATTTCTTTATGGCTAGAGAAGTTGAGCATTTGTATAAACTCTTTACATTGATTGATCTAAGCCCCCTCATGGTCCCATCTCTCTCCCCAACTACTGTCCCAGTCCTCTGCTCTCATTTACAGAACTTTTAAAAAGTCTTCAGATGGGCACCAATGGGTCAAGCCTGTAATCCTAGCTATTCAGGAAGCTGAGATCTAAGAATTGCGGTTCAAAGCCAGCCTGGCAGAAAAAGCCAGCCTGAGACTCTTATTTCCAATTAGCCACCAGAAAACCAGAAGTGGAGCTGTGGCTCAAGTGGTAGAGCTCTCTCCTTGAGCTGAAGAGCTGAGGGACAGCACCCTGGCCCACAACCAACAAAAAAAAAAGTCTTCAAAAATGATGCCTGAATTCTGTCTCCTTTTCTTTACAGTTCATTTGAACTTACTTCAGTCAGGCTTTTTATAAAACCACTCTTGGTAATATTACAGAAACTTTTTTTGCCTTATTTAGTAGTCAGTGTGGTACCATCTTACTCTAGAAAAAGTGGAATAGTAGCCTCCCTCATGACATGTAGACTACTTCTTCTTCTTCTGACCCCTGGAATATCATGCTAGTTATCCTCCATCCTTACCAGTTATCTCTCCCACTTTCTTGGACCAGATCTCTAAATGCTGAAGAGACTTGGCAGTCAATCTTCAGACCTCTTAGCAATCTGGATCCACATTTAGCGACCTTATCCAGACTCCTGCCTTTAAAAGCATCTAATTGTATGTTGACATTCCTGTATCTATAATATCTTAACCTCACTACTGAATCCTGTATTTATTTTTTGTTGCTTATTTCATATGCAATAGGTACTCTAATGGAAATTTAAACTTAACATGTCAAAAACCTAACTTCTGAACCAACCATCTTAAAAATGTTTGCCTCTTTCAGTGTTTCCCATTCTTAGTAAGTATCGTAATCATTTGCTCAATTGTGCAAGCATGACATTTTGGAAGAATACCTGTGACTCCTATTTCTTATACCCACATTCTATTCATGTCCAAAAGCTGTCAACTGTAGAAACCTTGAAATTATGTTCAGTATTCACATCATCTATACTGTTACCATTCATCACCACCATCTCCCATGGACCTTTTTAAAATAATTTTTATTGAGATTAAATGATTACATAAATTTCACAAATTTTACAGTATTGTGAGAGTGATACTTAAAGTCACAAACACATTTTAACCTTCACAAGGCAAATTGTCATTATCATGGTCTATAGTTTTGAGTTCCATAAGCTTTGACAACACAACTGTTTCTTCCACATCGGGTGATATGTACAATTCTTTCCTTTTGCTTACTGTAAGCTGTTCCCTCTTTCTCTCTCATTCCCTCCCATCACTGCCCTTGAGTTGCTTAGTTCATTTTCATCAATGTCCAGTGCAGCTGATGGGCCCCTCTGTTGTATATTTTCCCACTTCCCTCTGATTCTGTGTCCTCCTCCTAGCTTCCCTCAGATGTGCACATATATATATATATACCATATATGGGTCAAGAACATGGAGTCATTTCATAACAATATGACAAATTGAGTGGAGGTCCTTTGTTTCTCATGTCCTATTTACTTTGTCATATCTCCTTGCATTTTTTTTATTTAACATCCTCAGATTAGGGAGACCATGTGCTGTTTGTCTCTCTGCTCTTAGCTTACCCTGCTCAAAATGAGTTTTTTCTAGTTCCATCCATTTCCCTGCAAATACCATTATTTTGTCCTTTCTAACAGATGCATAATATTCCATTGTATATAGGTACCACAATTTTTGGATCCATTCATCTATAGTGGGGCTTCTGGGTTGTTTCCATATCTTGGCTATTGTGAACAGTGCTGCAATTAACATAGAGGTGCATGTGTCCTTGTATCCTGATTCCTGTTGCTCAGGATAAATGCGTAGGAGTGGGTGGTATGGCTGGGTCATAGATAGGTCTATATTTAGCTTTCTGAGGTAGCTCCAGACTGCTTTCCAAAGTGGTTTGATTAGTGTACATTCCCACCAGCAATGCAATGGAGTTCCTCTTTCTCCACATCCCCACTAGCATTTGTTGTTGGCTGAATTTAGGATGTGGACCATTTTGACTAGGATAAGGTAGTATCTCAGTGTTATTTTTATTTGCATTTCCTTTTCATCCAGGGATGATGAACATTTCCTCATGTGTTTCTTTACCATTTTTATCTCTTCTTCTAAGACGTCTCTCTTTAGCTCCCTTGCCATTTAATGATTAGTTTGTTAGATTTGGAAGGGATTAGTTTCTTGAGTTCTGTGTATATAATGGATATTAGACCCTTATCTGATATATTGCTGGTAAATATTTTTTCCCAATTAGTTGGTTGTCTTTCTACTTTGGTAGCTATGTCTTTAGCTGTGCAGAAACTTTTTGTTTTAAGGTAGTCCCATTTTGTTGAGTCTCTCTCCAATTCGTTGTGACCCTGGGACTGTGTTCAGGAAGTTCCTGCCTGTGCCTTAAGGTCAAGTGTCTCTTCTACTCTGTTCTGCAGTAGTTTCACAGTTTCAGATTTGATGTTAAGATCTTTAATTCATTTTGAGTTGATGTTAGTGTATGGTGACAAGCTGGGGTCCACTTTTAGTTTTCTGCATGTGGCACAAATAGCACCAGTAGTTGAAGAGGCTATGTGTCTTCCACTGTATATCTTTGGCTTCTTTGTCAAATATCAGCTGACTGTAAGTATGTGGTTTTATTTCTGGATCTTCTAATTTATTCCATTGGTCTTTAGGTCTATTTTTGTACCAATACCAATCTGTCTTTGTTATTCCCATGGACCTTTTAAAAATGCTTCTAGCATATGGCTTCCATAATAAAAGGACAGAAACCTTAAGCATCAGCTCCCTGTTTACCTATGTGTCTTATGTTCCCACCACCCCCAGCAAAATGGTCCATCATCTTAAGGTTTACTATACTGCCTGGCATATACAAAGCACTTAATACATATGTGCTAAGCAAATGAATTCAATAATTATAATTCAAAGGATGTTTATGGCTAGAATATATTGAGCACTTCCTACATGGCAAGCACTAAAAGGAATGCTTTTCACACATTAGGCTCATTTAATGCTCACAATAGCCCTATGCAATTCATACTATTTGAATGATGGAGACAGTGATATTTAGAAAGGTAAAGCAACTGCTCATAGTCAAGATAGTGGAGCTAAAGTTTGAACACAGGTACTTTGAATCCTAAGTAAATGGTCACTCATATTTAAAAAGACATTTACGTAGAGATGTAGTAATAGATGATTATGTGATTACCATTATTCAGTCATATCTAAAAATTGTGAACAAGTTAAATTTATCTGACATTAGAAATATATATTTGTATCCATTTCTTTTATGTTTTCTTGTTCATCTTTTACATTTCAATATTGAACATGTCTACTTTTTAAATAGTAAAAATTAAGGACTATTTAAACTTAACATCAGTTTTTGAACTAGAAAAATTGATTATAAGAAAGTTGAGAATGTGGCTTAGTGGTAGATTGCTTGCCTAGCATGCATGAAGCCCTGGGTTTGAGTCCTCAGTACCATATAAAAAAAGCCAGAAGTGGCACTATGGCTCAAGTGGTAGAGTGTTTGCCTTGAGCAAAAGAAGCTCAGGGACAGTGCCCAGGCCCCACATATACATATATATATATATATATATATATATATATATATAAAATATGAGGTAGCAGAGTGGCTTAAGACACCTGTTTAGGAAGTGCCACATCCTGAGTTCAAACCCCAGTACCAGCCTCTCCTCCAAAATTATTGACAAGTTATTTGATATAGTAAGATGATATTGATTATAGGAACCACATGCCTATTTTAAGAGATATGTTATTGAGTTATAATTACTGATTATATAATCAACATAGAATATTAGAAAATATATTTTAGAAAGCAGTAAAATAAAATCAGACTTCCTGAAAACTGTAATGCAGAGTTGTGAATTTTCTGCCATATTTTTTCCTATAGAAACATATACATACATACATTTGATTAAAGATTTTTTTTTAACAAAACTTTAAACAACTATTCATCCTGTTCCATAGCTTACTTTACTTATCACTTTTTGATGTGTTCTGTGAGGTCACCAACTACAGATCTACATCATAATGTTTTCATGGTTACACAGAACTCAGGTATTAGAATGTACCATATTTCAGTTAATGGCCTATTATACATTTTCATTGCTCCCCACTTTTTTACTGTAATAAGGAGTCCATGGACTATGCTTTCATTTGTTAAAATGTATATGCATATATTTTGAAGAATATTCACTTGGATATAGCTCAATGGGTGGGAGAGAGGGGAAGGAAAAGGGAAAGGGAAAGAACAAAGGAAAAGAAAAGGGAACATCCACCATGTTTGTTGAACTATAACTACAGTATCACTGAATGGTGATCATATTTCTACCAATTTTTATTGACACATATGTATATATATATATATATATTTATATATGTATTTATGTAAAAGGTTTAGAATCATTTGGGATTTAGTAGTAAATACAAAATAACATGCATTCATGTTTTCACTTAATACAAGGAAACGTGTATTCCTCCAGAAGATTTGAAAGAAATTTCACAAGAAGAGCAGACACCAGAAATGGAAATTATTATGCCCACTGTCTCACATATTGCCCAGGTATGCATTTCTATTTTTGAATGATTTAAGTTGATTCTTAAGAGACATTGCCTTGTGAGCATTGTCATAATTCAGGAAATCATAACATTTACCGTATTTATGTGACTATCTTGCAGTAAAAAGATAAAATACGACAAAGGCAACAGCTGCAATTATACTGATATTGGTGTGTAATAGAAGATCTGTAATTTAAAGTCAAATTATGGCATCCATGCATTTTTTAGTCTTGAAATAAGTGAAAATCTGAATATACACTGTATTTGCATTTCAGTAAAATTTAAATGATTGCTTTATAATGAGTCTCTCATATATAGTGCATATCTCTGTATTTGTCTCAGCTACATGTTTATGCAAGTGCTTCAACAAAAGTAAAGTGTGGAGTAAGCAATAAATACAGCTTTGCTTTCCCCAGGTTTCACAAGAAAGTAGTGGAACTAAGGCAAAAGAGAATACTGAGAAAACACAGCAAGGAAAAGAAGATGACTTTTCCTTGCTGTCTGAGGGCCAGCTCGCAGAGCAAAGCCTAGCTTCTTCTGAGGATGAAACTGAAGTCACAGAAGAATTAGAACCAGAAGGTAGCTCTTTAATATTATTTCCTTAACTTATTGCTATCTTTAGTCTATTAGAACTTACCTCACAGAACATTTATAGTAAACTCTACCTCATGATACCTATTTCTTGACAGAAATGCTGGGTTACAGCTCATTCTGCCTGCTTAGTATGGCTAGGTAAAGTTATTATATCTCTTCTTATATTACCTTGGCGTTCATAGAATACAAGTGTTAATATCCACAATTTGTTTTAACTACTTTTATATTCTTTGGGTTCAATATTATTAACTGGATTATTCTTTAGTCTTGACTTTTAGGTTAAATGTTGTCCTCTTATTTCTTAACAGATGAAGATAGATCAGATTCTGATAGTGATGACTGTATTATTTCAGGCCCTGTGTTCAAGAATAAACAGGTCAGTAGCTTATGCCAACAATACATTCTGACATTAAGGCTATCTTTTGTTTGTGTCTCATAATGAAAATCTTTTTTTTTTTTTTGGGTCCGGTCATGGGGCCTGAACCCTGGGCCTGGGCACTGTCCCTCAGCTCTTCAGCTCAAGGCTAGCGCTCTACCACTTGAGCCACAGCTCAAGTAACATATAAACCAAGATTTTGTAACACCAGTAACTGAGATAGGAACTTGCTAAAGCCAACTTCCTTGACTTCTTTCCAGAGTAATATACAAATTAGTTATTGGATCAGATCTGAATTTTTTAAAAAAATTCATATGTTCCAGGTACCAGTGGCTGACATATTATAGCCTTAGATACTCAGAAGTCTGACATCATGAAAGTCAGATTTGAAGCCAGCCCAGGCAAAAAGTTTTATTTTTTTATTTATTTTATTAAGACCCATTCTCCAGCATGGCACCAGTGGCTCACCCCTGTAATCCTAGCTACTCAGGAGGCTGAGATCTGAGGATCACGGTTCAAAGCCAGCCCAGGCAGGAAAGTCCGTGAGACACTTATCTCCAATAAACCACTAGAAAACTGGAAGTGGCACTGTGGCTCAAGCGGTAGAGCTCTCACCTTGAGCTGAAGAGTGCAGGGACAGCGCCCAAGCCCAGAGTTCAAGCCCCATAACAAAAAAAAAAAAAAGACTCATTCTCAACCACTAGCTAGGTGTGCCAGGATGCAAAT
>NW_012267322.1:5188815-5249048 GCF_000151885.1 Dipodomys ordii | reverse complement strand
GCCCAGAGTTCAAGCCCCCCGACAAAAAAAAAAAAAAGACTCATTCTCAACCACTAGCTAGGTGTGCCAGGATGCAAATGTCACCTCAGCTATGTAGGTGGCTAAGACTGAGATGATCATGGTTTCAGGCCAGCCTAGGCTAGCTTCTTCCCAACAGAAAGAATGACATAGTAGTACCTGTCACCCCAGCTATAGAAAGAAGAGGAAAATAGGAAAAAAGAATGGTCCAGGCACAGGCCTAGCAAGACCCTGTCTCAAAATAACCAATACAAGAAAAATACTAGCGGTCTGAGTTCTCAGTGCAGTGCATGCCTAACAAGCACAAGTCCCTGAGTTCAAACATCAGTACCAACCAAGAAAGGGAGTGAAAAAGAACTCAAAATATAAGGTTGCATTTGTCATAAATATTTCCAATGATAAATTGTTAAAGTTATTTTTGACACAAACCTTCATAGAAAATAATGAGTCATCTGCAGGTATATTTTGCTTGAGAACTGTATTTTAAATGTATAAAGGGGGCTGGGAAGGTGGCTCACTGGTAGAGTGCTTGCCTTGCATGCCTGAGACCCTGGGTTCGATTCCTCAGCACCACATAAGCAAAAAGAAAAAAGCCAGAAGTGGCGCTGTGGCTCAAGTGGTAGAGCGCTAGCCTTGAGCTGAAGAGCTGAGGGACAACACCCAGGCCCAGAGTACAGGCCCCATGACCGGGCCCAAATAAATAAATAAATAAATGTATAAAGGAATGTATAAACAGTATACTATACTGTTTACCAGAACATTTTTTATTGTGGAGAGGAAATTTTTTATAAAATAAGTGAAAATAAACCTTATTATCTATATTAATTTTTCTAAAATGAGTCATTTAATTTCTTTTATAGAATGTCTCCTGTACCAGTGAAATTACAATACTTTTGTTAGCTACTCTTTCACACATTCTTAGCTTAATATCCCTACACACAGAACATGTCTTTTCTCTATTTCATGGAGGCATATGTGACAACAGAGCACCTCATCTGTCCAAGTTTGTACTATATAATTGTGACTTACAACAAAATCATCTAGTCTATGGCAACCTGATACATGCAATGTTCCTAATCAGCCTCATCTAGCCTCTGGCCTAGGTCTTATCTTTGTTAGGTTGTGTACCTTTTCATCTAGTCTCACCACAAGAAGCAGTGTCCTGCAGCGGTGACATTCCAAAGATGGGAGAAAAAAATAAAAAAATCACATGGCTTCCAGTGCAAGGAGATACGTACCATGTTTCAGACATCCAGAACACTCTTTTGCAGCCTTTCTGAGCCACAGACTAGAGTTTACATTTTATCCTATAGTAGATACTAAGACTGTGCTGTGGTTAATTGTACTTTGTAAACACTACTCATCACCTAAATTTAACTTTGAATGTCTGGGAAGGTTTTGTCTAAATCTTAGCCTAATGATTCTCAGCTGGGGGTGCAGTTTTGTCTGCTAAAGAACGTTTGACAGAAATCTCTAGAGAGATTTTTGGTTGTCACATTTGGAGGAATTGGCTATGGGCATCTAGTAGACAGAGGTCAAGGTGGCTGCTAAACATACGTAAGTGTTTAGAGCCCATAAAAAATAATAATGTGGCCTAACAAGTCAGTAGTGCAGAGGTAGAGAAATCCTGTTTTATACCTATAGTGGAACCATGTGCCTGTCTACAGTGTTGCTAGCATCACAGTGAATTGTACATTGCTCCTAACTAAGAACAAAACCATGAGTTAAAGCTTTTTGTACCAAAAGCAAGCTCTAAGCCTCTAAAATTGTTGAGTAATTCTATTGCACACATGTAATTTCCTTTGTAGCAAACTGAGTGGGGTTTTCCTTACTTCATGGAAAGTATGTGTTACTTTACTACAGCTTAATATGGTTTTCACTTCCTGCCCAAAATAACCCTTGCTATAATGGTATCTCAAAAATGTGAACATCACTTACAGCATCCAGTTCTTCATGCCTCAGTAGCCACTAATCAGCTCCCATTAATTTTTAAACTCTGAAACTTCTCTGAAAACATATGACCAATGTCATATATTAATAGGTGAAATCTGGTTTGATTAAGTTATACACCAAATATAGTAAAATAGCATAATCTGTAAGGTTAGGGACAAAACTTAAAATCATCATCTGGAGACCCAAAATCACTTTCAAGGGCCTTCTCCTTAATAGTCTAACTTTTTCCTCCTAGACTCCATCTCTTAAAGGTTGCATATACTGTACTACCTCCAGTATCACAAAGCTGGAGACCAATCCTTTAAAAAAAAAAAAAACAAAAACAAAAAAAACACCTTTGGAGAGCATTTCAGATCCAGACTACAGCAGAATGTATTGCTGAATGCCTTTTTTGTAATATCTCTTTATAGCAGTTAATTCACTATATGTACTGAGCCTTAAGCAGACACGAAAGAAGTGATCCTTTCCCATCAGGGATTCACAATCTTCCAACCCTCCATATCCACAGATTTTACACATTTGTGGATTTAAACGTCAAAAATATTTGAAAACAAATACATCTCTATTGAACATTTACAGGTGTTATTCTCATTACTCCTTAACATAAAAACTATTTCCACTGTATTGATTTATCATAAGAAGTCTAGACATGATTTAAAGTATGTGAGAAGATAAAATTTATCTACATGGATTCTACGCCTTTGTCTGAGACAGGGTCTTGTTCTGTAGCCCAGACTAGTGTCAAACTTGAAATTCTCCTACCTTACTCTCCCAAGTACCAGGACTACCTATGTGTGCCACCATACCTAGCTTGCTTCACCATTTTCCTCTGAGGAGGAGATTGTCCTGGAACCAGTGCCTCAGGTTATCAAGAAGTGGCTGTGAAAAGCATGTGATCAATGCTGTGGGAGCATTCAGAGGGAAGGAATGCCTGAGTCACCTTGAGGGGCCTTCATCAAGGGGCCTTTTCAAACTCTCCAAAGTTGGTAAAGCTTGAACCAAGTGTTGAGGATGATAGAAGTTAAAAAGTTGGGGAAGGATCTTTATAGGCCAGAGAAACAAAGAGCATTTGAATTTAGAGAACACGGAACATGTTATGAAACTCAGAATGCCTTAGGTTGGGCCAATCCTGTTATGATGCACAGTATAGGCTGAAATGGTGACCACAGCCCAGAGCATTGTGGTCTCTGAGGTTTTTGTTGCTGCTGAGGAAAGGGTCTATAGCTATCTTGCCCAGGCAGCTCTTGAACTACTAGGCTCAAGTAATCCTCCTACCTCGGCCTCTTGAGTAGCTGGTTCTACAGGTGTGTGCAACTACACCCAGCTTCTTCTGAGGGGAGATCACACATTCATAAAACAAATATTTTATGAGTATTTGCCATGTTCTCTGCCTTATTCTTGAGGCTGGAAATAGAGCAGTAAGAAAAATAGGCTCCTGTTCTTAAGGAGCACTCTGTGGATGCATTTTTTAAAATGTTGTCAATAATGTAAAAGACATATTAGGTAATCCCAACAAGATAAAAAGTAATCAAATAACCATATTTTATAGTTATCCTTGCCATACAAGGCTTCATTTAAGAAATTGCCTTGATAAGTTGCAAAATTAGATCTAGTCTTGTCCTAAATATCATTGGTGCCAATTACACTATGACTGAATTCTCATATCACCGCATAAGCAATTTAAGATCCATTCCATTTCTTCAAGGTACAGAATCTGACAGCTGAAAACAAAGGAGGAGGAAACAATGCTCGATAGGAAATGTACTCTGCCTTACTCATGTAACTGTAACCCCTCCATACAGTATCTTGACAGTAAAATATATATACTAAAAAATAATCTGACAGCTCATAGACATTTCTCGGAAATGTTGATCCTTACTAAAGAATCTAGCAGATTTCCCGGGACTTCCACATATTACTTGGTTCTTTCTCCTTTCTTCATGTCTGTGATCTATAATTAATCATAGATTACTTCATTTTGTTTCATTTCATTTACAACATTTATGAGCTTCACTTTGTCAGTATGAAATGCTTGTCCCCTCCTTTCCTTTCCAAAGTGGTATAATTAGTGTTAGCATCTTTTTTAACAGACTACATAAAGTTTAGTGGCTGGATTCAATCAAGTCATTAACATAATGTGCTACCCAATTTGCCCCTATCTCTCTTCGTTTCCCGGACATCAAAGTACCACAGAGTGCAAGTGTAATTGGGCCTTGCTGGCCTGTCAGATCCCGTCAGCCTGATGACTGCTGCTTTTGCTAGAAAGCTTCTAGGCATGATAATTAATGGGGGTGGGGTGAGTGGAAGTCTGAGAAACATAAAACTTTGGACATTTCTCTATGAATATTTTATTAATTTGAATAATCAGAAGTTTAACAGTACCAATTTGATGTATAATACATTGATTAAAAGCCTTGTTTCAGGTCCTCAAAAAAGATGTCAAAGCTGAAAGCTTACATTTGCCATGGCATGAAAAAATTTATCCTCCTTTTGCATTATTTCCAATTTTATCATTTAAAAAATGCATTTATTTTTCACAACAAAATGTATTGCATCAGCTCACTGATGTCTTTAAATGTGCCCACAAGTGAAAATGGTAACTCACAGGTTGAACAAAAATCGGCTCTTCTGTGCAATGTATATGTGCATTCTTCTTTCTCTGTTCCTGCTAACAGCAGTTTTGTAAAAGCTGCCATCCCCAGTTGGACTAAATTGGGATTCTACCTGGAAACCAGCTTCTCTAAGCAATAAGCTGGCATTCCCAGGTGATTGCATTAATGATATCTGGCAAATATATTTTTTAAACTTTGAAAGTCAAAATGCAAAAGCAATGTGCTACTTTTAAAATTCATATATGAAAAAGCATTAAATCATTTCAGAATCAAACATGAAATTCTGCCAGCTGGTAATAAGCCCTTCTCAATGTTTTACACATTGAAGCTTAAGATAGGTCTTTAAATATATTTTCCTAAACAGAAAATACTCTCCAGATAGCAATTGTTTTTAACATTATTTTTATGTTTTTAACAACTTAGTATGTCTAATATACTATGAGCATCTTTCCATAGACGTATACATAGAAGCGTGAATAATATTCCATTATGTGGCTGTTGACACATTAAATAAATTAAATGTGCCTCTTTTGATAGCCAATTGGGTTTCTACCAGATCTTGCTAATACAGATACTTCTGGTCCAAATGAACATTTTTATTTTTAGCAGTACTAGAGGGCTTTTTGGTGTTTTTTTTGTTGTTGTTTTTGTTTTTTTGTCAGTCATAGGGCCTGAACTCTGGGCCTGGGCGCTGTCCCTCAGCTCTTCAGCTCAAGGCTAGCACTCTACCATTTGAGTCACAGCTTTTTTTTTTTCTCTGCTTATGTGGTGCTGAGGACTTGAACCCAGGGCCTCATGTATGCAAGGCAAGCACTCTACCACTGAACCACCTTCCCAGCCCCCCAGTACTAGAGTTTGAACTCATGGCCTTGCACTTAGTAAGCAAGTACTCTAACACTGAGCAACACCTGCAACCCAAAATGAACTTTTTTTTTTTTTTTGCCAGTTCTGGGGTTTGAATTCAAGCGTAGGGCACTGTCCCTGAGCTTCTTTTGTTCAAGGCTAACACTCTATCACTTGAGGCACAGCTCCACTCTGGCTTTTTCTGTTTCTGTAGTACTAAGGAATTGAACCCAGGGCTTCATGCATACTAAGCAAGCACTCCACCACTAAGCCACACTGCCAGCCCAAAATGAACATTTTCATTCATCGCAACATGTGAACGTTCTTTTTTATCCCCCTCTTATCATGTACTGCCAAAATAATGGACCAATGCCTTATTGGTCATTCATTTTTAAAGTGTGCATATATATGTGTATATATATGTATATGTATATATATATATATATGTGTGTGTGTGTGTGTGTGTACATATATGACATTTTATTTGCCCATACAGATGAAACATTTATAAGCACAGAAACTGCCTGAAAAGATATGCAGTAGTATTTGCAGTGGCATCTCTAGGGTAGGAGTCAGCAGACAATGGCTTATATGCCAAATGTAGCCCTCTTTTTGTAGTCAAAGTTGTATTAGAACTCATCCATACCCATCCACTAACATTGTAAGTTGAGCACTTGCAACAGAGACTCTGTCATTTGTAGTGCCAAAGTAACTGGATATCTGGGATGAATGTGTAAAATTTTGTAAAGTAACATTTTGTAGGGGGCCTCAGATTTGGACTGGGCTAAACAAAACCAATGTACAATTTAATCATAGTAACTAAGCTTTATTTGGTTGGTTGCAGAAGGACTGGCAGCCAATAAACTAGTTCAGTTGAAATAAGTAGTCAAGCCATAACCAAATGATTTGGCATTAGCCAATTGGGTTGTTTTCTATATCTCACCTCCCATTTTCTTTTTTTTTTTTTTTTTTGGGTCCGGTCGTGGGGCCTGAACTCTGGGCCTGGGCGCTGTCCCTCAGTCTTCAGCTCAAGGCTAGCGCTCTACCACCTGAGCCACAGCACCACTTCTGGCTTTTTTCTCTTTGCTTATGTGGTGCTAAGGAATCAAACCCAGGGCCTCGAGCATGCAAGGCAAGCGCTCTACCACTGAACCACCTTCCCAGCCCCTCACCTCCCATTTTCTATAAATACTGTCTAATAACCTTGGTGGCTAGAGTCCTCAGAGCATGTTTTGTTTCTGGAGGCTTTCCATTTCATAGATTAGTTTTGCTTTGCTTTATTCAAGTAAACTCTACTAGATTTGATGTCTAATGATACCTCTTTTTAGCAGATAATACAAAATTATAAAATCTGTTTAATCAGACGGTTTCCAATGGTGAGCATATCCTCTAAAGAAGAAATAATTTGTTAGCTAATTCTGTTAGAATATATATGTAATAATTTAAAATGCTTCAATATAAATACTATGGAAGTTTTCTACAGCTGGCTTAGAAGGGTCAGGAGCTACAGGATGACTATTTTAGTGTATTTCCCAAAGTGTAATCCCAAACTAGCAACATCAGTGTCACCTCAAATTTGAACAGCGTCAATTCTGCACTATCCCCAGACCTGATGAGTCAGAAGCCCTTAATGGGCCTCACAGTCTTCTGGCTTTTGCCCTTTGTATTGGAGTATTTTGTGAGACAGGATCTTGCTATGGAGTCCCAGCTGGCCTTAAACTTTGGATCCTCCTGCCTCCATTGTTGGGAATGGAGGCATGTACCTGAATAAATCTTATTTTATCAGATAATTTTGGAGTATGAAAAACTGTGGGAGCCACAGCTCTTAGGAAAAGCAGAATATCTCATCCTTAGCTGCACATTAAAGTCATCCAGGGTACATTTTCAGATGTAAGGGTCAAGGTTCCACCAAATTATTTACATCAGGTTTTTGTTTATAACTTCCCTGGTGATTCTAATATACACAGAGCTCTAGTTGAGAACTACTGCACCACAACATCTGTTCTCACTGACAGTGAAATTGGAACAGCAATCAAAATCACTGAAATTGAGTGTGCTTTTTTAAAATTCCTTCCTTCACATTCCTGCATAGGAACCACAATTAACGATGACATTGTGTCATGCCCCTCAGGTGCATTAAGACAGGAGAAATAGTCTAAGTGATTGACTGCTTTAGAACACGCAGTAACAACTTTCTGTAATTTCCTGACCATTATAGACACAGTAGTTTACAAGGTATGTAAGGAAGACCATGACATTGTTCTCAGAATAAAAACACCCAAGTCCATGTGCTACTTTGATCCCCATCACTGTTGTAAACATATATACAACTTGTACTGGGTACTGCATTTTAACAGGAATGTTAGAAAAGGTAAATTCCTTTTTAGAACACTGTCACCTTGAGCGCGAACTGGTGGCTTACTCTTATAATCCTAGCTACTCAGGAGGCTGAAGTCTGAGGATTATGGTTCAAAGCCAGTCTAGTCAGGAAAGTCTGTGAGACTCTTATCTCCAATTAACCACCAGAAAACAGGAAGTGCAGGTGTGGCTCAAGTGGAAAAGCACTATCCATTAGCAAAAGAGCTCAGGGATAATGCTCAGGCCCCGAGTTCAAGCCCCACAACTCACACACACACATACACACACACACAAAAGTAAGTTGTAAGAGTCAGCATTAATCAATGTGCATTTCTTCTGCTCTGTTATATATGGTTCTGCCAGTATCAGTAGTGAGGTTGACTATTTGAATCAACTCTTTTGAACTTGTCTTAGAGCTCATTTCATTTGAAATTTGAACTCAGGAGTGTAGATGCAGATCACTTTCTATTTCCATATTGTCTTTATTGTTTTGTTTCAAAATAGCAGGTTTTACATACTATAGCATCTGTATACACACACACACACATATTCATGATGCTAAAACCAACCCCTCCTATAAATTTGTAAGTTACTTGAAGACTAATTTGATCATCTTTTGAAAAAAGGAGTTCCTCATTCCCATTACTCATCATTTCTATTCCTAGGAGAATCCTGAGTGTACAGAAGAAAGCATAAAAGGATATTTAATACTATTTGTAATAGTAAAATTTAAGACAGTTTAAATGTTCATTTGCAGGTAAATTAATAAGTGTACTATATATAATGTGTGTAATATAAATGCAATTCTGTATAACAGTTCATATGAATTAGATTTTAGTTATAAATTTCAAAACCATCATTGGAACAAGGATGGGACTAAGGGTCCTACCTAGCAAGCATGAGGCCCTAAGTTCAAACCTTACTACCACCAAAATAAAAACAAACCCCTAATATTGAGTGAAAAAATAAATTGCAGATCAACAAAGTATGATGCTACTGAGAAAAAATATAAGAACAGGAAGTGGCGCTGTAGCTTAAGTGGTAGAGCGCTCGCCTTGAGCTGAAGAGCTGAGGGACAGCGCTCAGGCCCAGAGTTCAAGCCCCACAACCGACAAAAATAAAAACTATATATATACATATATATATGTATATATATATATATGAACAGAATAGAATACTCAGGTTACATATGCATATGTAGCAAAAACTACAAGAGATGCATGTTTGGAAATGATACATCCAGTATTGTGATAGTGTTTACCTCTAGGGAATGGGAAGTTAGGGGAAATGATTAGTCATTTGAAGACTTTATCTATATCTGAAATATTTTATTCCTTCAACAACAGCAAAAGGTTTGAATCAGATAAAGCAAAATGGTAACATCTGTGTAAGATGGTGAGCACTTGAGTAGCCTGTACTTTTCTCATATTTAAATTTTTTTGTCTGTTGTGGGGTTTGAACTCTGGACCCCTGGGCACTGCCCCTGAGCTCTTTAGTTCAAGGCAAGCACTCTACCACTTGAGCCACAGTGCCACTTTTGGTTTTCTGGTGGTTAATTGGAGATAAGAGTCGCACAGACTTTCCTGACCAAGCTGGCTTTGAACCATGATCTCAGCCTCCTGAGTTGCTAAGATTACAGGCATGAGCCACTAGAGTCCAGCTCATATTTAAAATGTTTTACAGCTCAAAAATTAAATGCCTATTCATCTTAAAAATTTAGGACAAAATTCATCTCAACCTGTACCCTCACTATTATTAAATTTTAATTTTAATAGCTCTATTATAGTCCATCCTCAGTTACAGGATACTGTTTATGGATTGTCAGGTTGAATTAGTTTTTAGAAACTAAACAAACCAAATTCAGAGTGGCTGCTGTGATAGCTGAAACAGAGGAAGAATTTAGCATGATCCCCTGAAATAAAACATGAAAAATGTAAGCATGCCCATAAGAAGTCTAAGTAAACACTATAGGAAGCTGTGGCCTAAAATGTGAGTTCACATCAGTCAAGAACTCATAGTGGAGTTGGGCCCAAATCCTGGGAGCTGTAATTTATTCTCCTCTGTCAGTAATCTAAGCTGTCATCACACTTCTGGATCACTCAGTCATATAGTGTGTAATGTCCATCTCTACTGACAACTGAAAATAAGTTGCATGAAGCTCTTCTTTTCTGTTCACCACAGTCAAAATTTATAAAGCATATTTATACATACTGATGCTGACATCTTGCTAACTAGGAAAGTCAGTGGGGAAGTCAGTGAACAAGACATAGTGCTGAGAAGCATCACCTTCCCTAGTAACAAAGGTATACACACACAAAGGAAGTAGGTCAGGAAAAGCTGAAAACCTGTTTCATCTGAAAGATGCAAATACTTTTCAGAGGTATCACCTGTCATATTACTCTAGTAGTCCTGAACAAACATTAGAAGGTATCAATCTGAAAAGGCTTTGGTTCAGTCATTGTCTTTTGAATCTGCCTATATAATACAGGGGATATAAAAAAGAAAGAGGGGGGGGGAAGAAAGAATGAAAGAAAGAAAGAACGAAAGAAGGAAAGAAAAGAAAGGAAGGAAGGAAAAGGAAGGAAGGAAAGAAAAGGAAGGAAGGAAGGAAGGAAGAGCAAGGAAAAGAAAAGAATGACCCTAGATTTTTTTTGTTTTTCTTTTTGGTTGATTGTGGTGCTTGAACTCTGGGCCTGGGCACTATCCCTCAGCTCTTCAGCTCAAGGCGAGTGCTCTACCACTTGAGCCACAGCAACACTTCTGGTTTTCTGAGTGGTTTACTGGAGATAAGAGTCTCAAGGAGTTTCCTACCTGGGCTGGCTTTGAACCACTATCCTCAGATCTCAGCTTCCTGAGTACTAGGATTACAGACATGAGCCACCAAAACCCGGCTGCTCTAGAAGTTCTGGTTGTAGGTGACAGTGACCTAAAGACAGTATCATCAGCTGAGGCAGAAAATGTCAGGGGTTAAGTGGAGCTGGGGAAGAAGATCAGCAGAGAAGAGAAACAAGAGGTTTATTTCTGATGTGCTGAGTTGAGTTGTCACATAGTTGATATGCCTCTTCATCTCCAAACCTTAACACATGATCCAGTTTTGAGTTATGGAGGTTTAAAAGCAATTGTTGAAACACATGGAAAAGTCTTTATTCAGAATTTGCTTCCTTCCCTATATACTGCTGAAAACTTTAGAGATTTATTTTAAATTGGTTCATATAAAATCAAATGAAGAAATGTAATACTGATCAGAGAATTTAAAAGGTCATAAGACTCAATGAAGGTGGGAAGAAATACCTAATAAAAATTGGACTAGAAAAAAAAATGGATAAGAGTGTGCTTACTTCTTCTATGACAATTTTGGTGCTTTTAGTTTTGCTCTATTTTTTGGTATGATTCAAGTAAGCACTAAAATCGTATGCCTTAAAGTGTTACATAACATCTTATTTGTTGGCTCAAACTAGGTTCCATGTGGAACCATCTTATATAGTTAATACATTAATAAAAATAAGCACTTAAATTTGATTCCTCTGCTGTTTTAAAATTCACTTTGTTTTTCATTAGCTTCTGTAATAAACAATTTCAAATTCCTGGCTTTACAAGGTAGAAAGAAGTATGTACCTTCTTTTCATGGCTATTTTCCTTTAATTCTTTTGTGCGGAAGCATGAATGTTTTATAAGATGTCATCATTATAATAATTCTAAATTTGTCAAATATCAAGTTATATAAAAGATTTAATTATGCACTGTGCTATACTTGGACCAGAATTAGAAAACATATGTAGGTGCAATATTTTCACAACCACAGTCTATTTTAAGGAAAAATATTCCTTAAAATATTTTCTTTACCATAGTCTTCAGCAAGCAAAGAAGGCCTTTTCTGAAGTGAGATTAGACAATAGAGCCAACTTCATTTTTTATGCACGTGAACGGAGAGGGCTTGAGGTTATTAGTTGAAACCGAGTAACCTTTCCAGGCTTTCATCTCTTTCTTTTCAAATTTGAATATGAAAAGCATATTCAAGTCAAAGACCATCACTTTAATGACATTTGGCAGTCATTTGATTTATTAGGTTTTAGAAAAAATTTTCCTTTAAATATTTCATCATACTATGCTAATCCTAGGAATATTGCCAGCTGCAGCCCTGTACCTGTATTAGTGGAGACAGATCGGTGTGGAATTTTCTCTGTCATCCTAGTAAAATTTCCATGAATCTACTGAATAATAAAATAACCTTATTGAAATATTCAGATTTGAGTTTTTAGTTAAAGTATCTTAGAATACATAATAAAAGAAAATGTCTTTTGAAAGAAAGGGGTAAAATTACTTCATCAAATATTGAGGGGGTTTGACAGCAATGGAAATTGTTCTTTATGTGGATATTTTTACAATATACTTATGCTTTTCTAAAATATCTACATAATCACTGTGGTTAATTTGCACATGGATATACATTCAACAGTCAATTCCTATAAACAAGAGTTACTTCTGGGTTTTTCAAAATATCACTTGAATGTATATAATTTATAGTGGTATGTCTGTCTCTAGTAAGTAAGAATTCTGACAGTAAAGAACACATGAGTAACCCCTATGTATATCACCTTGATAATAAAATTAAAAGAAAAAAGAACAAATGTAAAACTTTTTAAAATCAAATTTAACTGAGAAGTTATCTTGGTATGATCTCATTTTTAAATCAGTGTCTAATTATTGGAAGTCATTATTCAAGCAAACATTTATGCCTCTCATGTTCATGTCTGTGATACCAAAACCTATTAATCAAGAATCAAAGTTAATTATTTTGGTTGTTACTTCTATAAGTGTGTATTCTCATAGTTTATTTTTTATTTCACATACAGTATATATTTCCTTTGTTTGAAAATGTTTTCCTTATTGAAATATATGTTATGACAGAATATTAGATATGCAATGTAGTTTCTGCTCTAGTTAATATAGATTCATATAGCTACGTACATTAGCATAATAGCGATAAAGCGTTCAACAGTGATCTCTGAATAATAGAAACTCTCAGGTATGTAGATTAAATAAAACCAGTGATAAACATGTACTTCATTACATAGTTTGAAACAAGGCCAACTGATATTTGTCATTCTGAAAGCAACTGGAGATGAAGATCTCATAATCTTCCCTCCTGATAGACTACTAGTGGGGTATTTATAGCCTCAAATGTAAATCAGGAGACTACTGCCGTGACACTGTTAACTTCAAACCCTGGGGCACTAGAATCTCATTCTCTCTCTCTCTGTCGTGAATAATCTATCATGTGTAACATACAGTAGTATACACTGCATTCCAGAAAAGAAATCCATCGGCTGTCGTATTTTAAAATGGATAAATGGAAAAGAGTAAAGGATTTGTTTTCTTTGTTGATTTCTGCTTTTGCTTTTTAAGCAGACATCAAAGAACATTCGGATTGAGATCATAGCTCTAAGCCTTAATGATTCTCGAATAACCATGGATGACACCATCCAGAGGCTCTTCATTGAATGCCGATTCTACAGCCTTCCCGCTGAAGAGACACCTGTATCACTTCCAAAACCCAAGAGTGGGCAGTGGGTCTACTATAACTATTGCAATGGTATGTATATATGATTCTTTTGTAATCCAGACTTTTAGGTTTGTCCTTTTTTGTCTATGGTAGAAACTGGAGGAGCAGAAAGTCTAATTCTCTAATAGTCATATAAACTCATGAAAGTTTTGAGTGGATTACATAAAGTTGAAGTAATACTATGGTTGAGAAAAAAAAACAGGAAAGGAAGTATGTCTAGTTCTTGCAAAGAATACAAACAGAAAAATGTAGTTGCATTTAATTGAAAAATATGACATTTTTGAATAGGTAAAAAGTGCTAGTTTTTTTCAATCATATCATTCAAATCATTGTGGCTTAGTTTTTGTCTACTGTTCTGTTCAGTGTCATCATACAGATGATTTTTACAACACGTGTACATCTCTCCCAGCATCAACATGTTCAGGATTTTAACTTAGTACTTTATAGTTTCTCATAGGAAGCAGATTCCTCTCTTAGGAAAAAAACAAAACAAAACCTATTGGTCAGTTTAAGTTCTTAAATCAGTCATTTGTTTTTACGAACATAACCTGTTCATCAGTGTACAGTTCAAAAGAGAAAAAAGCTCATACCAAGCCACCATAGGTATAATGTAAAAATGTTAAGTTCTCTATATGAAATGCTAAGTTCCCTTCATGAAAGCAAACATGAAAATGGAGTGTTGGTTATCTTCAGAACACAACATCTCATACTAAATACTAATATTTTTCATGACTCTTAGAAATTCATTTCAAAAAAAACATGTATAAAACTCTCGTTTCTACAACAGCAAGATTAACAATGTCAGTAATGACTTCTTGCAACATTTTTGGAAATATGTTCAATACTTAGATGGTAATCATAAATGAAGTGTTGGCCTTGAATCCACAATTCTTGTGAATGTATACAAGGCATTTTAAATTTCACTATTTCTTGTTTTCTAATCTAGTTGCCTTCTAGCTCAAATTCTAGTTTCAGAAATTACATTGGAAATAAGCTAGGTGGTCAGGACAGGAATCTCATTTCTCCTTTTCACTCAATTTTTTGTATATATTTTTATTGTAAAAATATTGTACCTAGTGATTACAGTTACATAAGTAAGGTAATGAGTACATTTCCTATCAAGCCTTGTTACCTCCTCCTTTGTTTTTTCCCTACCATCCCTTCCCTCCCCACCTCCCCAAGTTGTAAGGTTTGTTTTCAACATAGTGTCTTGTACATCTCATTGTTACAATGGGTCAGCCTATATCCTTATTTTAGCATTTTTGTTATTTCCCTTCCCCTCCCCAAATTAGAAAAATGTATATACAAGATTCAGGGCACTGGAATCAAATACAGTGAGAACAGGAAATATACCATGGGGGAAGAACATACAAAAGAAACAAAAATAATCACATGGTACATTGTAAGTACATTAAAAACAACAGCAAGAAAGATAAAACCACTTGTGTCTCTATCTTAGGGTTAATTTTGCTTAGTATCATCTTATATGGTCACATGTACATAGCTTTTGACCTTTTGTGATTGTCCTAGACATATACTAGTTATTGCAAATAAGGGAAACCATAAGACCTATGTTTCTTTGGATCTGGCTTACTTCACTTAATATAATTTTTTCCAAGTCTTTCCATTTTCTAACAAATGGGGCAATGTCATTCTTTCTGAGAGAGGCATAGAATTCCATTGTGTGTGTGTGTGTGTGTGTGTGTGTGTGTATACACCATATTTTCTTGATCCATTTATCTACTGAGGGGTATCTGGGTTGGTTCCATATCTTAGCTATGGTGCATAATGCTGCAATAAACATAGTTGTGCTGGTAGCTTTAGTATGCCCTTGTTCGTGATCATTTGAGTAAATGCCCAAAAGCGGGATTGCAGGGTCATAGGGGAGCTCTACGTGGGGTCTCTTGAGGAAACTCCATACTGCTTTCCAAGGTGGTTGAACAAGTTTACACTCCCACCAACAATGCAGTAGGGTTCCCTTTTGGCAACATCCCCTCCAGCATTTTTCACTCACTTCATATTAAAATTTTCCAAAAATATTTCCTCCAGCTTTCTATGGACCCTTAACTGCCAAAATACCACAAAAATAAACCATAATTATTGGTAATGAAATAAATGTTCAATTAATTTCAATGAAGGTACCACCAAGAGGAAACAAACTCCTTTTCTTTCCTTGTATTCTTCGTAAAATTCAGCAGTAGAATGTTGGCTAGTATGGCAGCAAAAGTTGTTTAACTATACAATGAGAAACTTGCTTCAAGAGCTTTGCAAATCCTTCCTTGAATCCCAGATCCTTCTCTGAATCAAACCTATGGTACATGCTCATGTTTTACTAAGATCTGTCTGAGTTTTTGTTGTTGTTGGTTGATTTAGTTTTTTGTTACTGCAAGGTGCCTAGGTAATTGATGTTTTAAGAAGGGTTTATGTTTCTGATTAATTTCTTGCCATCTGACCACAAGAAAATGAATTCATTGGGGTTAGAAAATTAATTCATTGGAATTAGAAATTAAATCATTGGAAGTGTTTGCTACATTTTTCTCCAGCTTCTGTTCCTAGTAAGATTTGTCTATGAGAAATTTTCAAGATGAGTTGAAAAAAAATTAAGGCTATTTGTAGGGAAAAGAACACAGTATTCTCTTCGCTTAGAATCAAGGTGAGGCTGCTTTATTACATCTAAAAATTGAAGTCCTAGGGAATTCACAAATTCACTGACCATACTGGAAGTCTTATTTTTTCACTAGTTTTAAGAATGAAAATGCTTATTCTTAAATTACTATAGTTGTATCACTGTCACAGGGAGATCACTTTTTAACTCTTTAGTTAATAAGCAACTATTTTGTCTAATTATTGTGATGATGTAACATTCAGTTTTTACTTAGTATAGGTCAATGTAATATAGCCTTACATCTTCCAAATCTCATTAATTGAAAGTGAAAATAATTTTATTTCCAAATTGACGTAAATCAAATGGAAGATTTAGAAGTCACTCAGTACATGGTCTCTCTTGTCTGAACACTCTACTTGTAGACAGGTTAGCTAAACCTAACCATGACTTTAGTGTACATTTGTGATTTGAATCTATCCAAAAAGAATTTGAATGCCAAGGCCTCAATTAGGCACATAAGCTGAATGGTGTAGACAAGTGATCCCCAGGATCACTCACAATCAGATTCAGTCTTTATGAAGAGTTCCACCTCTGTACACAAATATACCTTACTATCACTGAGAAAGCTAAAGTTAAATATACTTCTTATACACTGGTCTCAAGAATAAGACATTAGTATTTTATTGGGCTTGAGAATTTTGCTGAGAATGCTGAGAAGGCAAGAAAATAGTTTGGGGGAAGAAAGATTAATGGTAGGTCTAAAGTATGTTGTCTGGGCTGAATAAAGCCTTCTAGGGAATTGACAGTGGGAAGAAAAAAGATTAATGAAATAGTGCAAAGTTTTTATGAGACTTATACAGATCTGTCCCTTGGTCTCTGAGGATTGAACAGTCTATCTTTTGGAAGAATTAAAGTTTAATTCAGAAAATGAAAAGGATGTAGAACATCAGATTTTGTTACTAATGGAAAGACAAATTTGGCAAAGATAAGGATTATGGTGATGATAATACTTTAATACAAAACTTATCTAAGATTCAAGGTTATTGACCTTCTATAATTAAAACATCTGCATTTCTTATGGGCATATGACATTGATAGAGAATATAAGGATTTCTCCAACTTGCAAAGTGAAGACTTTTTACTATATTTTTAATTGACATAATAATTATGCATCTTTATGGATGGGTCATATGGATAGAGAGAGAGACACATACAATATTCACATCGGTAAAACGTTATCTTCTCAAATATTTATCATTTCCTGTGTCTCAACACTGAAAATCCTTTCCTCTAGCTTTTTTGAACTACATCATATATTATTATCTATGTAGTACAATAAAACACCAGTACTTAACTCCAAGCATAATTTGGTATCCACTGATCAACTTTTCCCCATCCTTCCTATCCCCACTATTCTGAGATTAACTTTGTCTACATTCCACATATACTAGCCTGGATTGTTCCACTTAACAAAATGATTTCCAGTTGCATCCATGTTACATAAGTGGCAGAATATCATCCTTTTTTTATCTGAACACTATTACATTGACTAAGAGGGATATATTTTTAATAGTGGACAACTGAAGACCAACTCAAGTATTTGTATTTGTTAATCAGATTTTTTCAAGTCCCTGGAGTTTGAACTCAGGGCCTCTCACTTGCTTAGACAAGCACTCTCCCTATTTCCTACAGTGTTCAACACAAGCATGTTAATAGTTACTGACCCCATTCAAAATAGAGCAAAGAAAGGTTGGTCTAAACAAGCATTCTCAATGTGTGGTACCAGTAACACTGGGAACAGGTTAAATTGCGCATTCTCAGATTATCCAAGATCTGAATTAGAAACTAAGGATACAGCTCATTGAACTGCATTCAACAGTCCACCAAGGGATTACAATGCATTAGATTGAAAACCATTGGGTTAAAATTAAAGATATCCACCCTAAACAGTGTTTGTGCAAGAACAAGAGAGCTGTAATTCCAACTTGTCACAGTTTTAGGGAACTAAGGTTATTAATAAAGAACTAGAGTTTTCTCAGGAAGGTATACTTTTAAGCCAAAAGATTTAATTCACCTAAAGTGAATATCCCTTTATAAAGAGTGAAGGAAAAATAAGTTGGTGTTCCCTGTTCCTATTAGAGAACTCTCTCACACTCTAGCCTTGTGCTGACAAAATGCTCACCACTTAAGCAGCAGCAAAGGTTCAGCTTCAAATGGAAGGAAAAATGTTAGCATGGAAGGAGGAGTGATAGCATAAAAGAGGCAGACATTATTGGGTTTAAGACCGAAGTCTGCTGCTTTCTACAGATGTTAACCTCCTCTGGTCCATGTAGTTATTTGCATTTTTTTCCTGTTTTGGGGGGGGGGTGTTGTTGTTTATCAATGTCTTGATATACATAGACGAAGCTGGCCTAAAACTCACAATCCTGCCTCAGCCTGCTATTACAGATATACACCATCATACAACACCCGTCTCTGCCTGGTTTTTAACCCATGTAACTACATAAAAAAATTGAGCTGTTGTACTCATATGCAATCACACAGTAAATCGTAGCTACCATTATTTTTATCTTTATTAGGAGAACAGATATTGCACTGTGCTGGCCAAGCAGATGAAGCAAAAGTACAAGGAAAACCTATCTTTTAGTTTTTACTTTTTTTTACTGTCTTATTCTTTTACTATTTTAATGATAAAAGTTTTTTGTTTGGGGAGGGGGAGTTGGTGATACTGAGGTTTGAACTCAGGGCCTTGTGCTTGCTAGGCATTCTTCTCCTTAGGGCATGGTTCTAGCCCTTTTTCGCTTTTTTTTTAGAGGTTTCACATATTTGCAAAAGGCCAACCTAGACCACCTACCCATAGCCTCTCATGTAGCTGGGAACACAGGCTCATGCCACCATGCCTGGTTTATTTGTTGAGATGGAGGCTTACTACATTTTTTCCTGGACTGGCCTCAAACACCAGTCCTTCTGCTCTCTACTGCTCAAGTATGACCTCCCATGCCTGGCTTAAAGGGCACATGTAGAATTTCTGTATAGTTCAGCAATTCCACTTCTAGATAATTACCAAAAAAGAATTGAAAGCAAAGACACAAACACTTGACAGCACTGTTCACAATAAGATCGAAACAACTCCAATATCACAAGATGAATAAAATGTGGAATACATATCAAAAACATGATTCAGCCTTGGAAAGAAATTAAATAGCTGGACGCCAGTGGCTCACACCTGTAATCCTAGCTACTCAGAAGGCTGAGATCTGAGGATCATGGTTCAAAGCCAGCTTGGGCAGGAAAGTCCATGAAACTCTTATCTCCAATGAACCACCAGAAAAACCAGAAGTGGCGCTGTAACTCAAGTGGTAGAGTGCTAGCTTTGAGCTGAAGAGCTGAGGGACTGAGCTCAGGCCCAGAGTCCAAGCCCCACGACTGACAAAAAAAGAAAGAAATTAAATATATGCTTCAACATAGATGAACCTTGGAAATACTGGTTCTTAGTGAAATAAGATAGACACAACGGATAAAGGCTGTCTGACTCAACCTATATGAAGTACCTAGAAATACCTAGAGTAGGCAAATTCATTGAGACCAAAAATAAAAGAGTGATAGACACTGGGAAGAGAGAGGAGTAAAGAGATTTTAACAGGTAGAGTTTCAGTTTGGGAAATGAATAGTTTTTTTTTAAGTGTAAATATACCTAATACAACTGAAACAGTTGCCTTAAAATGCCTAAAATGTTAAATTCTATGCTATATGTATTTTACCACAGTTTAAAATTTTAAGCTATTGAAATTCATCAAAACTGCTCAAGAGTTTAATTGAGAAAGCTTTTATTTGTATACTGGATTTTGGAATCCTGATTTTAATTCAAAGAAAATGTTATTTGTTTATCTAAGACTCTAAGAAGTGGTGACATAAAAGTTAAGAGTTGATGTCAGGATGCAAACAGGTCTGAAAAGTTATAAGTAACTAACCTATTTTTACTTTTTAATCACTACATTTGCCCTCGTTTTCAAATGTATAAACCAGGATGGCATAAAAGCTGTAGAACTCTGAAGGAAAAGAGGGTATGAAATAAATCTTGAATATCTCATTTGGAAAAACAGAATTCCCATTTAACTTGATATATTGGCAGCCTCTAAAAAAAAATGAGTTACTATTGGCCATCATCTATTAACATGACTTTTTGGCATTTATAAGTGTAACAAAATGCCCTGGACCTTATATCATTATTGACTCACATTATACCACTCAGCCAACCTGTGAATGAGTCACACATACAAATAAGAGTATCCTGTAAAAAGCAATGAGCCAGGCAGTGCTCTCTGACCCTGGCTCTCCAGAGTGGGTTGTTACTTTGGATGCTATGTCTTCAGGATTCCCAGTTCATTGGAAGCACTCACTCACTACTATATAGACATCTTCAAGGCTCCCACTCCATGTGCCTAACTCAGTACCAGGCATATGTTTAGCCCTCAGTTAATATATTGTTCACCATAATTTGTAATGGAACTAAAATTGTCCAGAGGAACATATTCAATATGAAATCCTTTTGTTCCCAGGAGATCTGAAGGAGAATTAGCTTTAGAATTGACATAGTATCCTTTTTACTCTGTGCACACTTTTGATCCCAGATAATGTCTAAGTTGAGATTGTATCACAAAGGAGCCTTACATCCAGGTTGGTATTTGAGAAAGAAATATCTTCAAGAAGCTAAGGTGGGGGCTGGGAAGGTGGCTCAGTGGTAGAGCGCTTGCCTTGCATGCCTGAGGCCCTGGGTTCGATTCCTCAGCACCACATAAGCAAAAAGAAAAAAGCCAGAAGTGGCACTGTGGCTCCAGTGGTAGAGCTCTAGCCTTGAGCTGAAGAACTGAGGGACAGTGCCCAGGCCCAGAATTCAGGCCCCACGACCAGACCCAAAAAAAAAAAAAAAAGAAGAAGAAGCTAAGGTGTGGTTGAAAGACTAACAAGCTGAAAAGAAAAACAAAAAATCAGGATGAAAATTTAGTGTTTATACTACAGATGTCATTCCCCAAAGTACACTTATTGTCAATGTCAAGTGTTCACCATCTTCCTGAAAGTACTCTTGGTAGGCATGTAATTTCCCATTACAGCTACACAGTCTGCTATATACATTCCTTCATGGCAGCATGTACCTGTACCAACCAAAGATTTAGACTTCACACTTTAGCTAAAAACCTCTCCATTCCTTCATTCAGGCACAGCCTCCATCAACCATGGATCTCCTTCCCTAGCTCACTAGATGCCTTTTATTGCCTGTTGTGGCAGCAGAGAAGGATTAAATTACCGAGGCTGTCAGAAAGGACAAGCACTCTGCAATACATTATCATCACTCGCTTCTTGGGTGAAAGAAAATGCAGTAAATCCCTCAGTACAAAGCAATAAAGACCACTGTCTTCTGTCATGACTGCCAGTGTCATTAACAGGCAGTGACAGTGATGTGGCACTCTTAGATGTTGCTTGTAGCTTTTCTGACAGTATGCACAGAAACCTGCCAGTAACGTGACATTAGATCACATGATCTTCAGGTTTAATTCTGGTTTCTGGAGCGGTTTTCTTTTCCCAGGCATACAAGTGGGGTGGCAGGTATTTATAAAAATACAGAATTGTCCTATTGCATATTCCTAAGTGACTTCATTTTGTGAATTTTTTCTTCATAGTGATCAGCATGGATGAAGAAACCAGCCAAGCAAAAAGAGACATCTTAAAAGCTATACTACTAAAGCAAAAAATGCCTAATCAAAGGTACGTTTAAGCAGTTTAAATTATCTGGTGGTTTATATGTAGATTGTCTGCAGAGTGATGTCGTTAAGTAAAAGGAAGTAGGACATAAGATGAGGAATTGAACTCTAGAGTTCTCTGATATACCCTATGTCCTTGAGCACATGACCTCTCTGGATATCTTTCCTCCTACAACTATAGTGGTCCTCCCTACCATATGGAGTAACAGAAAGCATCTGGTAGTGCTTTGAAACTTAAAGACTGTGCCATACACAGAATTACGCCAGTGTAACTGGAAAGAATAGGTTAAAATCCTACCAACTCAGGAGACTGAGATCTGAGTATCCAGGTTCAGAGCAAGCCACAACAGAGAAGTCCCTGAGACTATCTCCAATAAACTAGCAAAAACACAGAACTGGAAATCTGATTCAAGTGGAAGAGCACCAGCAGAAAAGCTGAGCACAAGTATGAAGCCCAGAGTTTAAGTCACAGTACTGACATAATAAAAGGTTTGGAAAAAGATAAATGCTTGGTTAGAAATTCTTCCTTCATGTAGGTGCTATATGACTTTGGGCAAATTACATTCATCTGTGAAATAGCAATGATAATACTATGTAGGGTTATGAGCATGAAGTGAAGTAATGAAGCACAGGTGTAGTACCTGAGACACAGTGCATAGAGGTGATCATCAAAGCCACTTTCAGTGGTGGTGGTTATAACAACTCATCAGCCTCTTGGTATTTCAGATTTTTGAATGTGTGAGAAGTTTTTTCAGATTTCAATAGGACACTTGGAAATTCTGGTTCAGTAGAGAAAATAAATTCATTTTAAAAGGAAAAAGATTTTTCCATTTTTGGTTTTACCTTAAAAGCTTTTTGTTTTTTATTGTTGTTTGGGTGGTGGTTTGTTTTTTGTTTTGTTGTTTGCTGGTTCTGGGGCTTGAACTCAAGGACTGGGTGCTGTCCCTGAGCTTTTTTTCCCCTACCCCCAGGCAAAGCTCACAGACTTTGCTGCCCAGCAAACTACAATCCTCAGATCTCAGCTTTCTGAGTAGCTAGGGTTACAGGCATGAACCACTCGCACCTGACTCCTTAAAAAGTTTATTTGGGTTTATCGGACAGGTAAATTTTTAAAAATTCACATTAACTCTAGTGACTTCTATCCTCCCATCATTGACTCTAAAAATACCCAAGCACCCACAAAGATACCATGTTCACATCACTTCTCAGAAAAACCTAAAGAGCCTATAGGAAGTGACTGACCCTAGCTAACAACTGCAGAGTTCATGTCCAGTGCTGACCCCATGAGGGGTTATTTCACACAGCCACAGCCAATAGTAGCCAGACAAGGTTCTCACCTTTCAGAAGTACTCGGGTCACATGATTTCATGTGAGTTCAAGTAGCCCCTACTATATGAGAACTCATTTTCTCCTATAGCCACCCTGTTCCCTAGCCACAGCTAGCAGCTGACTGGTCCTCCTCCAGTATCTCCAGTTCTAAGACATTGTAGAAGGCATGGTTATAGTACCTTTGACACTTGTGTATTTCCATATGCATGGTGAGACAGCAGGCACTTTTTTAATTTTTATTTTTATTGTAAAGGTGATGTATAGTAAGTAAAGCCAGGCATTTGTGGCTCACACTTGTAATCCTAGCTACTTAGGAGGCTGAGTTCTAAAGATTGCAATTCAGAGCCAGCCCAGGCAGGAAAGGTCGTGAGGCTCTTATTTCCAAATAACTACCAGAGAACCAGAAATGGCACTGTAGCTCAAAGTGAAAGAACACTAGCCTTAAGCAAAAAAGCTTAGGAACAGCACCCAGGCCCTGAGTTCAAGTCCCACAACTAAAAAAGATTAAAATAAAAGGGAATACATTGAAATAGGACTTTAAAATTGTTTACTTGAAGTCATAATTTTGACACTGACTCAAAGTCCTCTTTTGGTATGATTTTTTTCTCTTTAGCAGTGTTCTACTGAGTAGATCCACAACTAAGACAGACTATAACAACAAGTAAACAATCAAACCAATTACATATTGTGATAATTAGTAACAGAAACTGAACAAGTTAAATGTTAAAAGAGAATAAAAGAAGGCAAGTGTGAGGAGGCAACAGACATTGAAACTGATTTATGAAGGATGAGCAGGCCCAATCAAGTCACAGGGGCTGTGGGCAGATGGGCCCAGGCTGAGAATTGCAGGCATGAGGAAGACACAAGGGTGTTCCAAGGCCGGGCAGAGAAGGCTAGCAAGACTGGTCTCTTTTAGGCTGAGAGTTTCAAGGAGGAGAGAAGGGTGAGGAGACAGGCACAGCTGGAGTAGGGCAGAGGCAAGGAGGGTCACTTGATGGTTTTCCCCTCCACTGGGGTTATTGGCCTCTGCCTGGGTAAGAACTCAGGCTCTCACACCAGACTATCAGCCTCAGCAAGTTCCACCTCTTCATTCTTTGTTAAAGGTAAGATGTATAAGGAGTGTGTGTGTGTGCGTGTGTGTGTGTGTGTGTGTGTGTGTGTGTGTGTGTGTATCCAAACTGGATTAGTTTTTAAGTTATTCTAATGAATTTCCTCCCCTTTGAACTGAACTTTATAGCTTAATTTTATTTTGCATATATTTTCTAGACAATGTCTTAGTATGTTGCCCAGGCTGGCTTTGAACTGCTAGGCTCAAGTGATCCTCCTGTGTCAATTTCCCACATGGGGAAATCCAGGGTATAACTTCATACCTGGCTTGTTTTAGTTTTGATATCTCCTTTTGTTCTGCAAAAATCTAAACATTTCCACTAATTTTTCATTTCTGAGCCTTTCCCTGGAATTTAATTTTTCCTCATTTTGTCTCAGTATATTTATACAACAAAAGTTAATAGCTTGCTTTTATAAAGTGATATGATTCTTAGGAATATATACTTAAAGATACATTAAATACATGAAAACAGCATTGCCATTGCCTGGTAGATTGTTTTTCCTGTATATCTTGCCTTGTTGAATGTGCATCACATACTACTTCTACTAATCCTTCTCTTACAACCACATTCATTTTAGGGAAACATCCCTGTCAGCAGTCATTCTGTTGGAGTAACAGCAATGTATAATTTAGGAATCGCACAAATTTTCAAGAGTAACTTTTCCCATATCATCTTTTTTTCCCCTTAGAAAAATTGAAGCTTAGGGACTTTACTGGTAAAGCACTTGCCTCACATGTGTGAGGCCCAGCACCACAGAAAAAGAAATATTGAAGCTTATATAACTCTACTTAGATTTAAAACAGCACTTATAAAAAGAGCAAACATTTACTTAGCGTCCTCTGTTCCAGGCATTTTCTTAACATGTATCATCCCATCTGATCCTCACAAGAGCCCTATAAAATATATAAAGATAATTATCCCTATTATACACAAAGTGAGTTCAGAGATTAAGTAAGTTGTCCAAGATCACACAACTAAATAGGAGATCAAGAATGTGAACCAAGTCTGGGTGACCGAAGCCACTTTATAGTAAACCTTCATCTTACAGGACATAAAATGTCTAGTCTGTCCCTTGAAGGGTAGGATGAAAGCATCATTATTGTGTGAAGAGGTGTTAACTTCAATTTTGATTTAAAATGTTTCAATTTTTCTAATCAAACTATAGTTAACTAAAAGCAGAGAGTTAGTAAAGGAATAAAATGCTGAATTTATCTCCAGCAAATTGGTTAAAAAAACTGTCATGTTTACCTATAAGCATTTGGAAAATATTTGTATTTGCAAAGGTATGATTTCTCGGACTTAGATTTGCATGTTTTTTTTAATTGGAATAGATACATTTCAAAAGTTTAAAATGGCAAAGTTTACAAGCATCCATGGTTTCAGCTATGCTGCCAAGACATATCAAAAGAGTACTTAACTGAAATTCCTGCCCTTTAGTCAATCCAAGTGTGTTTGGCCCCAACACAAGCCACTAATTCAAATCGGTTCCATCAGAACCCTACAATTATGTGTCTAAGAGTAAAATAAAACTTGGATTCTATGATTGTAAGTTAAAAGATTGCTGAAGTAATACAAACATTTGATATAGCCATTGAGAACTATATCTTTATCTAACGTGATTCAGACTATTGCCCCAGGAACTCGGTTTTTGCATTTTGTAGAACACATACATTTGGTTAAGTTGCCTAGTGCCAACTCCAGAATGGTATATGCTAACAAAAATGATGCATTTCTGTAGAATCTGCTGACTGTAGAACCTAGGTCATCTTCACATTGTCCTTTTAGTCTTATAAGTAGAGGTGTCAAAATATGGTCAGATACGGTGAACCTGGTCCTTCCCTTTGCCTGGTAATTTTCTTAGCACTAAGAATCTATAGAATTTGGAATCTAAGAGTAAGTTCATGTTCATTTGAAGGTTCAATGTACTTTAACAGTTCTGAGTTCATATAAGAATTTAATCTTTCTATTCTGTTCTTTCTATTGGGATACTTGAACTCTTACCATTGAGCATGAATTTTTATGTTTCCATGTGGTAAGTCAGAAGGCTGAGCTCGGAGGATCCTGGCTCAAAGCCAGCCCAGGCAAGAAAGTCCATGAGACTCTTATCTCCAATTAACCACCAGAAAACAGAAATTAACACTGTGGCTCAAAGTGATAGAGTGCTAGCTTTGAGCAAAACAGTTCAGGGACAGTGGTAGTGATTTTTCTCTGTCCTTATGCCTCCTCAGCATTCGCTTCACTGTGGTCAGTGACCCTCCGGAGGATGCCCAGGATTTGGAGTGTGAGGACATTGGCATTGCTCACATCGACCTCACCAGCATGTTCCAAGAAGGAAAAGACATCATCGAGCAGAATATTGATGGTATGAAGATGATATGATGGTTCAAGAGTCACTAAGTGTACACAGCCAACAGTTGCTGAAATCAGGACTTTTTAATCAAAACCTTTTTCCTCGGTACACTGGAGTTGAGCCACAGTAGTCAAATCCTTTGCAACTCCCCTGCCTTCTACTGAAGCCAGTTCTCTGCCCTTCTCCCTCTTTCCTTTCTTTGGCTAATAGAAATTGTAAGATAATTCATTGACAATCACAAGGAAACTATTCATTTTTTGGTATTGAGTGTAAGGAATTTTTTTGTTTTTTATTTTTATTTTTTGCTAGGAGAACTGGCATGAGCCAGCAAGAATGTTTTTTCATGTTGTTTATAGGAGACTCAGCTAAGACACTTAGACTTAAGCATCTGAGTCAGTTATGTTAGACTCATTATGGTAATGCCTTCCTTTCGACTTCTCTGTAACTCCCATGTTAGAGTCACTCAAGGAACTCTGGATAGCTTCCCGCTGGATTCCCATAGGTGGATAAGATTCCAGACCAAATGTGCAGTGCGAGATTTTCATCTCACCAGAGGTGGTTCCCAGCAGTGTTTAATTTCTACCTTCTGTTTATTATACAGCATATTTAGCACATTCTGAAGGAACTGTATTTTATAACTCATTCTTTCCCATCATAATCAAGGAAGACTTGAGCTACATCTAATAAATGTAAAAATGCAACTGATAGCCAGGTGCTGAAGGCTCACTCCTATAATATCAGCTACTCAGGAGGCTGAAATCTGAGGATTGCTGTTCAAAGCCAGCCCACGCAAGAACGTCTGTGAGACTCTTATCTTCAGTAAAAGCCAGAAGTAGTGCTGTGGCTCAAGTGGTAGAGCACTAGCCCTGAGCAAAAGAAGCTCAAGAACAGCACCCAGGCCCTGAGTTCAAGCACCAGGACCAGCACCAAAAAAGAAAAGAAGGGGCTGGGAAGGTGGCTCAGTGGTAGAGTGCTTGCCTTTCATGCATGAGATCCTTGGTTCGATTCCTCCACACCACATAAGCAGAAAAGGCCAGAAGTGGTGCTGTGGCTCAAGTGGTAGAGCACTAGCCTTGAGCTGAAGAGTTGAGGGACAGTGTTCAGGCCCCACAACCGACAAAAAAAAATATAACTGATTCCTAATTCAATTAACTTAGCAGAGACATCTCTGAAAGATGTTCCTTATGCACGCATTCAAGAACACTTAATGGAGCAGCTTCTTAGTGCTAAGGGGTTTGCTCACACCATGGTCCTACATGGGCTACTTGTCCTGGATATGTGTCATGCACTCAAAAGTCAGGATCAAGCCAAAGAATTGCCCCAAGTTAGACCAAAGAAATAAATGAGAAGCCCATTCTGAGGAATCTTTATGAAGTATACACCTGTGACCTGGTAGCCCAGAAGAAAGATGAAAAGATTAAAGTATCACTCTGAACTCTCAAAAACTCCTAGACCAAGAGAGTCTAACAAAAACACCAAAATTATTTCTGCTCTATACTCCTGATCTTTTTCGTTTTGTTTAGCAACCATGTTCTCCTGTGATTTCACAGAAACCATACTGGGCTGACATTCAGCTGCCCTGGCCATGTTTACAGAAGCAGTAAGAAGACCAGGCACTGTTGTGGCAGGATTTGAATTCTGCATTCTGTGTTACATAGATGTGAGCATCCCTAGGAAGAAATCAAACAGGAATATCAGCTGGGTACAACTAAGCCAATGTGCTTCCCCAACCTCCCATTCTGCATCTACTCCTGTACTGAGTTTTAAAGGTTTTCTCACATATTTTCTTTTAATTAAAACAAAGACAACTGGATATGGTGATACTTTCTTGCCTCCAGTTCCACTACTTGAGAGGCTGAGGCAGGAGGATCACGACTCCAAAGAGTTGGAGGCCAATACTCTTTCTCTTAAATGAAGTTCAAATAAAACCAGAAGGAATATAAACAAAAAATTATACTCATAAGTACTGTCAAACGCTCAAAGTCCAGGATTCTGGCTTTAGGTCACTCAAGTACCACTATCCACAGAAGCATGCAGTCTTAGGTATTAGACTGGCATCCTATCCAGCCATGTTTGGGAAAGGCTCAAGGCTTTGGTCCAGAGTTCACTTCAGGGACACCTCTGAAAACAGAGGTCTCTCCCCCGCAAAGCTGAGGGGCCTCAGAGCTGTCCATAGACCACAACATTCCTATGTCTGTCTGCCATTTTCATTTTTTAAATTTCATATAAAACTTGCTTTAAATGGAATGTTTTCTTTAGAAAGATAAGTAACCAATCCAAATTAAGATCATGTAACATCTTTACAGTGGTTTGCCATTCTGAAATTCGTTATTCACACCATGTGTTAGAACAAATTCTAACTTGGTTGTTACATCTTAATCCCTTTTAGACATTTTTTATTGTCTTAAAAATACCTGTTGCTAGGTAAACTTAAAGACTAGGTTATGTTTTAACTCTACAAGTATTAGGTATGCACTTGCATCTACATCTTCATGAACATACAATAAAAGTTAACAGTATGAATGAAGTATGGCTGAATTTGGGGCTTTTAAGGAGCTATTTTTATTTTCTCACTGACTTTTTCAGCTAGCCCATCTCAAGAAAAATCTGATGAATGAGACTGACACTCCCCTGCTATTTTCTCCTAGTTTTTGATGCACGAGCAGATGGTGATGGCATTGGCAAGCTCAAGGTGACAGTGGAGGCGCTCGATGCTCTACGGTCAGTCTACGAGCAGTACAGAGAGGACTTGGAGGCTTGAAAGAAGCAGCTCCAGAGGCATCTCCTACTTCTAAGTAAATGCCCACATGAAAGCTCTTAAGATGAGATTTTCTGTAATTACTCTGGTGTATATAATCTATAATTCATGGGGTGCTGGGAGGGTGAGGTCTGGGTTTGGGTTTGAAATGTTCGAGTTTTGTATAGTTTTTCATTTGTTTATTTTTCTATTCCCTCCTTCCCATGACTGCTACCCCTAAGGACTGAAGTTTCTGCAGTGGGTAACACCTTCTCAATAATTTATACCTACACGATAGCTTGAGAAAATGTATTTGCATTTTGAACATTTCCTACAAAGAACTGAAATGCAATTCCCATTTTTATTTTTAATAAGCAAAAACATGAATCTTAAGAAAAAACTATAAAAAAACACTTTTATGTTATCCCTAATCATCCCACTAAATGGAATATCTGTGATTAGTCTCATTAAGAGTTTTATACTGTGAAGATTTTATTAGAAGCAATATATGAAAATTACTTGGATTAATGTGTTAATCTTCCTCTTTAAAATGCTAATATCCATTTTATACACATTAAAGCTCAGTATGCATTTTCTTTGATGCATGCAGTTTCTATCAATTAAATATAAAGAAGGAGAATTGACACCAACTTATCAAATTACTGCAAGGGGTGTTTTTGTTTCTATTTCTTGAAAATTATATTTGTATTGCTTTCATGTATTTGTAATAATATGGGATCTAGAGGCATGTCTATATAAAGAAGTAATGGATGGGATGGGAAATTCACACTTTTGAAAACTTAGTTTATGATAGAAATTATTTTAAATATGACTAGTTTATGACATAGAAATTATTTTAAATATGACTAAATTCTGCTACACTTAGACCTGAAAGAAGTATCTTTTTATCATTTTTTTAAAACTTACATCGAGCTTATACAATGCTGGAGTGCATGTGGATAACCAGATCCTCAAAAAGCAGCTGAGAAAGTTAATTTTCTAGCTTTACCCAATCTCACTGAAGGATTTAATTGATATTTTTAATGGAGCTGTGAATCAGTGCTGCAAAGGAATTGTCTCTAGAGGTCTAGGATATAATGCATTTCATTTTTTAATTTACTTTTTTATTTGTCATTTTCTTCAAAGGATTTTTATAGGCTGTGGGTTTTCACTGTTTGCAAACAGGCTATGTTCCTTCTTAAGCATATGTAAAGTATTCAGGGAGATAAGTAATTTATTAAAATCTACCTAATTTGCCGTGATATATTAAATCTCTGCTTCAGTGATCACAGACCATTTCATTTAGAGAATTAGGCATTCCCTCTTTGTGTGATTAAAGCTCTGGAAAATGAGTTCTTTGCTCCTATTTGTGAACATTCAAAGCCTGCTAATGGCAAGAAGATGGAATAGATTATGAGACAATTCATTACAGTTCAACAGGGGAAAAAAAGCAGCTATAATGCAAAAATGCAAGTATGAATATCTGCATATAGTTTGAACCATCTGTGCTCTAATGGCTCCAATAATGACTCTCATCTTTAGGAGGCTTTGAAATGACATCCATACAATATTAATTTGTTGCTGTACATTGTGGGACCAGTAGAGTATGATCTGACCACAAAAATCTATAAATTCTGTCTCTACCATTTGGCCTCCCTGTCCTGGAGCCTGCCATCTCCAAGGGGAATCTTGCTCTCATCAAACTCTGCAAATCTTCCTGACAACTCATTCCTCTGGAACCTTCTAGCAACCACAAACATCTGCAGACAAAACCTCTCCAATCCTAGTAAACAACCACATGTTTGTTGTCACTTCAGCTGGCTCTGAGCTCATCATCTTGGCCTCCCTTTCTAGCTTTCTTTGGCTTTGTGCAGTTACAGTGTCATTAAGGTTCCGTAATATTCCCTGCAATAATTTAAAACAGCCAGATTATACCCTGGGATTAACTGAGTGGTTTTTGAGACATTTATTGTGGTATTCTCCCAGAAGGTTTGTATTATTATTTTAAAATGTTACATCCTAAACTAAATACCCTCTCTGCAGAGAGAAAAACTGGGTTTCATTGGCTTCTTGAGATCTAAGTGGCAAGGGGAAGTTTTTATCAGTGAATCAACTGTATAGAATCTATAACTCAGATAAGATTAGGAGATTAATCCTGTTACTCTCACATCCATGTTTATTGTAATATTTAAAACTTGCTTTCTAGTTTATAATATTCAGTTTCAGAACTCACAGATGTTCCCAGCACTCATTTTCACACATAATGGCTGACACATTTTGAAGTAGGTAAGTCATATCAAGTCCTCTCATGGAAATCCATTTGTATTTACTTTTTCTTTTGTCTTATGTTAAGCAGAGCTCATTGAAAAGTTCACCACCTTTCAGATTGAAGAGTGACAGTTTTTCTCTGTGAGCCAAGCTTAAATAGTTAAGGATGGCAGGAGCTGATGGGTACTGCCAGCCAGGGCCTTGTCACCCAGACACACCCATCAGAGGTGAGGCTTTTGTGCCCCCACAGCTCCCAGTGTAATGCACACAATACACTTAGCACTTGGAGGCTGGAAATTGTGCTTATAGTTTGGAAGTATAAATAGAGACGTGATGTGGCGTGTGGGAGAGCGTATTTTGCATGGTTTGTTTTTTGGGGTTTTTTTTTTGTTTTTTTTTTGTTTTGTTTTGCCTACTGTAGTAGAATTGTCAAATTCCCAGCCACTGTCATGAGAAGCAGTTGACAAAAATAAGTTTTATGGTTTACAGTGTGGTTTACGTGGAGAACATTTCTCTTCACTCTCAGTTTCAACATGTTTTCTAAATTATCATGGTTTGTTGCCATTTAACTTAAATTAGGTTGTTTTTTTTTTTAGAATAGAGAATATGTTTAATCAAATAAAGAGAGGCCACATTGAGATTCTGCTGTTCCTGTCATTCATTTGTTACCACAAAACACAAGTAATTTCTATGTGTGATGAAGAAGTGTGGCTGAGAAGTGGTCACATGACTTGGGATGTTCTGCGTGCACCCATGTTCCCACAACAAAACTCAAATGATTTTAGTAATCTGACATCAAGGGCTGGAACAATGAAAAACAGCTCTTACACATGTTCTAACAAGAATCTGATTAACATTTTTGTGGATATGGAAAAATAACTTTTTTTAGTCAAACTGGCACTATTGCTGAATTTAGAATGATTTCCTTATGTACAAAATAGCAAAATGTGAATCATGTCTGTGAACAAATAGGAGAATGTCATCTTTGTGAAACACAACACAACCAAAAGGGAGCTTTGGGGATATAAAATGATTGGGTGATTGACAATATCAGCATGATAATTCAGCCCCCACAATGAGTACATTTTCATAAGTCACTCATGCCTGAAGGCCTGTGACTACCTTAACAAAGAAAAACTAAACTGGTGATTTATTATAGATTGGGCAACATGCTAATTAAATCCATGAATGGAAGCAAAAACAGCTTTACATCCCCTTTGTTCAGAACAAAAAACAACCTCCTGGTCAACCAGAAAGCTAGAAAGTATCAAAGCGATAGAAACGAGTGTTTTAAAATCTCAAAATATAGAATTAGAAAATATGCTCTTATTCCAGTCTCTTACATTGCAAGATAGAATTTTCACTTCCATTTCTAAGTACCACCAGTGGACTGCACCACACAGCTGACCTCCTAGAAAAAATAGGTTCATTTTACAGGTATTGGTTACCTTTTGTTCTTGCCCCTTCATTTTCTAAATGATATTCACTAACAGTGAGTCATGTCTCTCCTGAGTTCAGGCCTCTAAAGAGAGGTCTGGCACTTTCCTGAGGCAGAGGCCTTGGTTTTGCCTCCTGTTCACTTTACTCATCCCTGTAAGTATCCCCTCTGTTCATTAAACACCAATGGGTTTCTTTTCTTTTCTAAAAATGTTAGCATCTTCATTTCTGTATCTGACCAACATCTCCCCCATATCCAGCTAACCCACCTAGTTTTAAAGTTAAAGCACAGCTTTTTCCTCTTCCTACTTTTCCGGGTATTCCAAAACATTTCTGTAAAGACTTGCGTCTTTTTCCCCATCTTTTTAAGATGAGAGGCTTAATGTGAGGCCCTAAACTGAGCTTGCTTGAACTCAAAATCCCCAGACTCCCAGTAACTGGAATTACAGGCAGAAGACCACTGTGCCCAGCTCAGATTTGTCTCAATTTGCATGACAGGGGTCTTCTTAGCCCTTACTGAGGAAACTACAGGAGTAATTTTCCTATTACTTGCTTCTTAGGCCTTTTCCCAAGTCACAGAGATAGACAAGAACTCCAAAGCTCTTAGTAATCCTCGGGAAGGACCTAGAGACTATTTTTTTTCTAGAGAAAATGTAGGATTTTTAAAAAATTATTTTCAAGTAGTTGTACAAAGAGATTTTAATTTGCCATGTCTTTTTAAGTAGGTTTCAGTTTAACATGTCTTCGTGTTACAGTGTCACCCCTCATCTATCCCATTCTGACCCACCTCATTTCTTCATTCCATTCTCACACAGTGAGGATTAGGACTGTATTCCCCCACAGTTCTATCCGTTGTTCTGCTCCCCTCCCATTAGTCCCTTTCCTGGAAGTGTTCAGCTATTACAGCTACTCATTTTAACCTGTCAAATTTTCAAGGAGGTTATACCATGGAAATCCACCTTGATGTATATCCACTCAGTTTGATTGTGTATGTGACCCAATGTGTGTTCACACATTTACATTTTCCACATATGAGAGGAAATATGTACCTTTTGTCTGGCCTCACTTTCCCCAAGTCCATCCATTTCCTTTTAAAATGACATAATATTCTGATGAGCGAATAAAATTCCACCATAAGTATATCACACTTTCTTGATCCATTTGTCAGTAATAGGGCATCTTTTTCCCTTCTCCCTTACCTTACCTTCTCTCCTTCCCTATTTTTCTCAATTTTATCTATATACAATGGAATCTTGACTGAATTCTTCTCCCTATCCTTTTTCATTCATCTACCCATTTCCCCTTGGCTCCTCCCACATCCCTTGCAAGTACTCATTTCCTGGTACTTATCTTGTTGGGCTTTCACTTAGTTTTTCTAAAGAACTACAATGCTGGGTGCTGGTGGCTCATGACTATAACCTTAGCCACTCAGGAGGCTGAGATCTGAGGATCCCTGTTCAAAGCCAGCCCTGGCAGAAAAGTCCATGCGACTTATCTCTAACCACCGGAAAACCAGAAATCAAGCTGTAGCTCAAAGTATTAGAGCACTAGCCTTGAGCACAAAAGCTGGGGGAGAGCACCCAGGCCCTAAAGCTCAATCCCCATGACCAACAAAGAAACAAAAACTGTACTATTTGAGCTCTCCATGAAGTCTATACTTCAATTAATTCATTTGTAACCACTAGCATACCACCCATACTTATAGATTTATAGGCATATCCTAGCCACTACAAATGAGGGGAACCATGTTAATGTGTTTCTCTGGGTCTGACTTCACTATATTTTTTTCCAATTTCTACTTCCTTTCAAATGGTATAATATCATTCTTTCTGATGGAGAGTAGAATTCTGTTGTGATACACCATTTTCTTGGTCCATTGAGGGGCATCTGGACCCATTCCATATCTTGGCTAAAATAACATTGAGATTCCATTTCATCCCAGTTAGAATGGCCATCAAGAAAACTAACAACAAATGCTCAAAGATGGGGCCAAAAGGGAACTCTAAATTGTTGGTGGGAATGTAATCTTGTTCAACTATTACGGAGTTTCCCCAAAAAATCAAACATAAAACTACCCTATGGCACAGAAATCCCACTCCTGAGCATCTATCTAGAGAGCATAAACAAGGCCACAGTAAAGCCAACAGAACAACCATCATTCCATTGAGATGGAATTGCAGTGTTATTGATGTGCATCTTTATTGGCCATTTGTACTTCTGAGGAAAGTCTATGAAAGGCCTTTTCCTCACCTCCACTTGGCCGGGGAGGGGTTCACGTGTAATGAGACTTGAATTCAGGGCTTCAGGCTCTCACTTGGTTTTCTCATTCAAGTCTTTCGCTCTAACACTTAAGCCACATCCCACTTCCCTTTGCCTCTTTATTAATTGGGTTAGTAATTTGGGGGAAGGGTTCATTTTTGTTGCTTTTTTTGTATATTGTGGTAATAAGACCTTTGTCAGACATAGCTACCTAGCAAAGATAGTCTCCTGTTCCTGGGCTTCTTTTAGGCTTAGTGATTATATCTTTTACTGTCCAAAAGCTTTTTAGCTTGATAGAATTCACAATTCCATTGATCAAGTCTATTTGCTGAGCCTCTATAGACTTATATTCAGTAAGTTCCTGCCTATGCGGACAAGTTCTTTTCCCTGCTCTTTCCTGTATTTTCAAGGTTTCAGATCTTACAATAAGATCTTTGGTCTACTCCGAGTTGGCATTAGTACAAGGTGACAAGGATCCAGTATGTCTTCTGCATATAGATGTGCACTTTTTCCAACATCATTTGAAGAGGTTTTTTTCCTTTCTTTTTTGTAGTGCTCAAACCTAGGACATGGCACTTTCTAAGCAAGAATTCTGCCACTGAGCTACTTCCCAACCTGAAGAGCTTATGCTTTTTCCAACATATTTTTGCTTCTTTGTCATAATCTTTGTGTGAAGTCATTTCTGTACTGCTCCACTGGTCTTCAAGTCCATTTTTGTGTGATTACAAAGCTGGTTGTTGTGGCTCTGAAGTGTGATGTCTAGAATGTGATTCAAGCAACATTGCTATTTTCTTGCTCAGGATTACTTTGGCTTTTCGGGCCTTTTGTGGTTCCATATGAAAATTTAAATTGATTTCTCCATCTCTACAAAGAATGGCATTGGGATTTTATACTGAATTTTTAGATTACCTTTGACATTACCATGGCCATTTTTGTGATAATAATTCTGTCAGTCTATGAACATGAGATGTCTTTCCATCTCATTATTAACTTTAGTTTCTTTGCTAACATTTTGTAGTTTTCATTGTAGAGGTTCTTCATTCCTTGGGTTAAAGATACTTGTCTTGAATATTGTAAACAGAATTATTCTAATTTTCCTTCCATTTTTTTCAAGTTGGTATACAGGAAAAACTACTGCTTTGTGATTTTATGTCCCACTATTTTACTGGATATACTTACCAACTCTAGGAGTTTTAGGGTATAGTCATGAGAGCCCTTTAGGTATCATCTGCAAATAGGGAGTTTGATGTCTTCCCTACCCTGTTTGCTTTAATGCTATGGCTAGGAATTCAGGTCTCTAGTGAGTAGGAATAGCAAAAATGGACACGTATCTTCTTTCTGATTTTAGAGGAAATGGTTTCAGTTTTCACCATTATGATGATGTTGGCTGTAGGCTTTATGGCTTGTCATAATGCAAGTCATTATGGCTTGTATTATGTTGAGGCATGTTCCTTCTCTTCCTAGCTTCTTCAGAAATTTTATCATAAAAGGATGATGGAACTTTTCAAAGACTTTCTGAATCTGTTAAGATACTCATTTGATTCTTGTCCTTGCTTTTTTATTTATTGATTTACATATATGAAAGCAGCCTTGTACCCCTGAGATGCAAGGGATCATACTATATCATTTTTATTAGTTGTTGGATCCAGTTAGCAGGTTGTTTTATTCAGAAATTTTGCATCTATGTTCAATGAGATTTATTTCTAGTTCTTTGTTGTATTCCTGTCCAGTTTTGAGATGAGTGTAAAGTTGGCTGAAGCCTAATTTTAAAAACTTTAAAGAAATTCAAAATCAACCATAATCAAGCATTCTTTGGCCTAAATAAGTCTAGATTTAGCACAATTACTAAGCTCAAAGGGATAAAGAATGCAAGTGGAAAAACCAACTTAATGTATGCAACCACAAAAGAAATCTGTTTCCAAAGACCTGAAATCTTTTGGATTTCATTTTTCTCAACAAAATGCAATGAAACTTGAATTCAGTAGCAAAAAGACAGTTGAAACAAAGACTCCTTTCTAAAAATGAAAGAGTGTATATTTGACTTGCAGTTGACAAGTTGTATTTATGCCTACACTATTGTTTCAAGATCTACTGGGATTAGAAATAACCCACTACTACATGGTTAAGAGATAGGAAACAATAAGTTTTGTGGGGAAAGTAGACAGCTCAGAAGCTCACCCAAAAGGAGGAGCCAGCCAAGAGTTGAAGATGAGAGAAGAATTACAAAAGTCTAGTGGTGGCAGAACACAGGTAATAAATACCAGTGAAAATTCCTATAGATAAGGAGGTCCTGACCCCTGCGCAGAGGCCCAGGGCTAGAGCCTGAATGAAAGACTGGAACCTATGGAATGGACGCCAAGCTGTTAAGGTTGTTCTTTAAAAATGTATCTCCCTTTATTCCCCTTCCTTCCTTTTTTCTCCTTCATCTCTCTTCCCCCTTCTTCCTCAATCTCTCCCACTCCCCACAGCTAACATGAGAACACTTTGCTCTATCACGTGTCCCCACATTGTTTTGGGCCTCACTCAAAGCCCTACATAAGGCTACAAAACCTTAGACTTAAGCATGAAAATGAGCAAAATAAGCACTGTTTCATCTTGGTAAGCTGTTTGTCTCAGGTATTTTATCATAGCACAGAAAGTTTCTACTTTTCAAGTCAGTCCTGACTGACTGGTATGAAAGAATTGAGTTTACAGGAATAAAAGTGGCACTTCTAGAAAGCATTTCTTCTAGAATATAGTCCCTTTTTTTCAAAAGGGACTATATGCCTCAGAGACATGGTAGGGAAATTAAAAGACTTGGGTGGGCCCCAGTGAAGCAGTTATCCTTAATTGTACTGCACTTTGCTGTAACAACAGAAGAGGGCACTGTTGAGCTAAGGAATTTAAACCAAATCTCACTCCACGTGATTAAGAAAATCCAGTGGTTTTAATAGAAAAAAAGAATCCTATATCTTCTATTTAAGAGAACAAAAATGAAGATTAAAGCTGTTCATCAGTTGTATTTGAACTTGAATAAAGCTGGGAAAACAAAGGGGTTACTGCCCACTATCCCACCACCCAGAATGAGCTATTAATTAGCATTGAAAAATACTTCCTTTCTAACGGATGAACCAAGAAAATTAAAATTGTTTTAATTTAAACTTTGTTCATTAACAAATGTCATATGACTATTTCTTCAAAACCTCAAATAGACAGCTAAAATCCCCTTCTATGCCGTCCTGAATCCAACCAGCCTCCCACTACCAGAGTTTACCACTGTTACCTAATATATATTTATCCACAGCATATGTAGTTTTGCTTTTTATTTACGTATGTATTAGACTGCAGACACTGTTTATACAGCTTGATTTGCTTTTCCTAGAATGATTTTTAAACAATGTATTCCAAATATACTACTCAGGTTTGCAGAAAGGAGACCATCACCATGTAGTTTAGGGAGAAAAGTGTTTACTTGGAGGAGAGGAGTGAGAACTAGGGAAAGGCAGGGAAATGTGCCCACAGCCAATGCAGAAGTGATTCCAGAGCCTGGGAATGTCTCCCTGCCCAAAGGAGGATGACTGGAGCAGTTCAGGAAGTGACCTCAGAACCTGGGGTTCTTGGCTGACTCACAGTCAGGTGATTACTGTTTGGGGGCAGGTGATTTCTGGTAAGGCTACTTGCTGTCCTTCACAAAAGGGAGGAGTAGAGGGAGGAAACTGCTCTCCTAGGCAGAGCTAACACACCCATTGTTTCCAATGTATTCATGATTCTAGAGAGAAACCGTCAGTGGGATATGGATTTGCCACAGGACTGGCGAATCTGATGGTTTGAACCATCTTTCCTGTTACAACTAGATAATAGAAGGCAGCTATCTATCGATTATATGCAAAACATCAAAGTGCACACTAGCTACCAAATCTGCAAGAAATCACTGGGTAGAACATAACATGATAAAGTCTAGAGGATCAGCCCAGCATTAAGGCTGGTCCCCCGCCATCTTAGCCCCATGGTGGATGGTAGGGTCTGGCATCTTCAGGGTGGGGGAAGGTGAAGCCCCTCCCTCTCAGGTGATAGGCATGCCTGAATCCCTGGACACAGGGGCAAGCTGATAGGTTACCAAACCTGTCAGTCCAGTGCCTGGGACTGGGAGTTTCTTGTGACCCTGCCCCCTAACCTGACCCTATTTAGGCCTGGACCAGCTCAGGTGCCATCATACCCTCCCACATGGCTCCGTGTTTGTGTCTTGTCTCTCCTGGCTCTTCTCTGATCATCATGGTATCCCACTTTAACTCTCTATTCGAGCCAAATTGGTTTGTTGGTATTGTTTTTGTTCTTTCTTTCCTCTCCGGCCTTTATAGCTCAGTCTCCTAACAATGTTAATTGTATTTGCTGGCTGCTGGTCTTTGAGACAAGAGTCCACCATGTAGTCACTGATCTTTTAATAAAGATGCCCAAGATTAGTTCTTTCAAAATGTGGCTTCTCCATTTTCTCACCTTATAACAAAAGGAGGAGAGGTTGAACAGTGAACCCTCAACCAGTTCATGATCTTTAAAGGACAAAACTGGAATTCAAGGCTCAGTGACTTACAGGCCCAAGTAAGTGAAAGGATCTATCACATCCATGCCTGGGGACCATGAGGAGGCAGGCAGGCACAGGAGAAAGATGATTACAGAGTTTATTTGAGGAGCCATATTTCCCCCAGAGAGGGAGCACATGGCATCCTCCACTATCTAGGTAGTAGCATCTGGGGGTAGGAAGTTAGGTAGATGGGAGTTCAGGTGGGTCTGGACAGAGAGAGGGAGGGGCCAGCTGTATGGCTAGAACTCCAGGGCTGGGAAGAGCTCAAGTCTGGGTGGAGCGAAAGACCAAAGGAGGGCATAATCCTTACAGTAAGTACCCCAAGAGTTGTGAGTTTACCTCCAAGATAATGATGAGTGGAAAATAGACTACCCAGGCACTGAAGCCAGCTTGAATCGCTCCAGATTCTGAATAGGTTAAAGGGTGATCTGAATTGCTCAAACCCTAGACTAGTCATCTGTCAGAAGCACAAATAAATCTCTAAAAGATATCTATCCATAACCTCAAATTATCCCTATAATTTTTATGTATAGTGTTAGCTAAATGAGCTCCCTTCCCATTGCTTAATCCACGCCTTCCCCTCGCTGTAAGGTATAGGGCCTGGGCACTGTCCCTCAGCTCTTCAGCTCAAGGCTAGCGCTCTACCACTTGAGCCACAGCGCCACTTCCGGCTTTTTTCTTTTTGCTTATGTGATGCTGAGGAATCGAACCCAGGGCCTCATGCATGCAAGGCAAGCACTCTACCACTGAGCCACCTTCTCAGTCCAAATAGGTAGGTTTCACTAGGTAGCTGTTGAACAGAACACCACACACTATTCAGGCAGGAAAAGAAGTTTATTTACCAAACTGCTGCCCCCCACAATGCATGGTGGAGAAGCATGGCTGAAAAGGAAAGGGACAGGAAGAGGTATGGCCAGGTGGGGGAAAGGTGTGACCACACGGGATCTGGATGTGACCTCAGGGTCTGGGACCCTCCTAAGGTCAGATGGATGGCGTGTGACCAGAGGTGGCTCAGGATGTGACCTAGCAGGAGGGGAAGGTGACTGCTTCCAGGTCTGCCAGTTACCTACGTACATAACAGATACTGGGCAGAAACTTAGCCAAGAGGGAGGGAGGTATCCCTGTGTAGACCTTACACTCGCCAGAGCTTAGCATTCTCCCTTCCTAGGCAACGCTAGGCCCATGTAGTAAAGGCAGTAAATAACCAACTTCCAGCCCCCTTTACCTTGGGATGGCACGTCTCTGGGCCAGCTACCACCATATAAGGCAACAAGAGCCCCTTAGAGTGACCTTCAGGTCTGGGCATTGCAGGCCCTTTATTATTTGGACAGCAGCCTAAATCCTAGTCTGCCATGATGAAGCCCCTGGCCCACACATCCACACCAGGGTCTCTGCCTCCTAGCCCCTTTCTAGCCCCTCCTAAGCATCCTAGGTTCTATAGGTTACCTCAGACAACAGCCCGTGCTTCTTCTCACTTCTCCCTTGTGAGAAGGGGTCTTGCTAGCCCCTTTCCCAGCAATAAACCTTCCTTTCTTCTCTGTACCTGGATGTCTGCATGCTTCTCTGGCAAAGTCTAATTTACCCTATCATATAGTGTTTACAAAGTAGACATTTAAAAATAGTCAAGGAAACTAGACCACATGATTGAAAGCACAGACAAGTAAAACACAAAAGAAATTCAGATAACATCCATCAACTGTGAAATTCCAGGAAGCAAGGTTTGATCAAGTTTATGCAGCTAAAAGACAACCTTACAAAATTTCACACAAAGCATTAGACATTAAAAAATAAGTAATCCAAATCAGCCAGGTTCTAATGGGCCCCATCTGTAAACCTATTCAGAAGACTGAAATCTGGTGCAAAGCCAGCCTGGACAGAAAACTCTCAAGGGCTGGGAAGGTGGCTCAGTGATAGAGTGCTTGCCTTGCATGCATGATGGTCTGGGTTCGATTCCTCAGCATCACATAAGCAGAAAAAGCCAGAAGTGGCACTGTGGCTCAAGTGATAGAGCATTAGCCTTGAGCTAAAGAGCTGAGGGACAACACCCAGGCCCAGAGTTCAAGCCCCACAACAGACAAAAAAAAAAAAAAGAAAAGAGAAAAAGAAAAAACTCCCCAACAGACTGTTATCTCCAATTAGTCAGCAAAAAGCCAGAAGTGGAATTGAGGCTTAAGTAGAACATTAGCCTTGAGCAAAAAAAGCCAAATGAAAACTTAAAAACTGAGTTCAAGCCCACACATGCTAAAATCAAAATGGTAATTATATAACAAAATGATAATTTAAGAGTTCACTGGATAATTCCTAACAGTTCAGACACAAATGAAAAGTTAATGGATTGAGAAAAATGGAAATGCCTTAAAAATAACACATAGGATTATATGGAAAATTGTATGTATGGAGGTCCAAGAGAAAAAGAAGGAATGGCAAAAAAATAAAGAATTCCAAAGATAATGCTGGCAAAAAGAAAAAAAATTCCAAGAGATAATATCTAGGAGTTTTCTGGCAGACATAAGGCCTGGACTCAAGAATTATTTGATCCTGTATACCCAAGATGAACACAAAACTTTTAGACACCTCTTAGCAAAGTGGACCCTGAGATGGGGCCTAAGCTGGTATGATTCCATTTTGAGCTTTGCCTTTGTTTTAGGGATTTTAGACTTGATGGGCCTAGGTCCCAGAATGAAAAAAATGCATCTGGTCCCCCTCCCCTTAACTACCTAACCCACCCTTGATTGTTGACTTAAAGACTGACCAATAGAACAGATAGATAGGTTGTAATCTGGCTCCAACGGGTGACACCACTTGCTTATGGTAAACCCTGCCTTTTGCACATGCTTACCGTAACACCCCCCTTTTGCCCACCAAAAGGTAGACCTCGCCTCACCCACTAAATTTGCATGCCACTTTAAACCAAAGTGATAGGCTGGTTTAAACAGCCATTACGGACAAACTGTAACCTCATTGGCCACCTGTGTGTGGTCTGGTACAATCCTTTGTGGGTGTTACCACCCCATTGGTACGTGTGACCCAGCTGGACCTCATGGATTTTGCCTTTAAAAACCAAACTACGTGGGCTGCTTGGGTCACAGTATCAGCTCCCGAGACTGTGCTGCGGCCCTAAATGGTCAGTGTAGGAACCTTCTCAATAAAGTTGCTTCTTTGTTAACAACTTTGTTGTGATGGACTCTGTCACTCCGACTACATGGGCTTGCCTGCCTGAGTAGGGGTCTTCCTACTACATTAGAAAAACTGAAAACCAAAGACAAGAAAGAAAATCTTAAAACACAGCCAGAGACAAAAAAGAAAGAAAAACAACATCATTGAGAAATGACTTCTTAACTGAAATACAAGTGTCAGAGCAGCTGGCACTCTATTCCAGTAGAAATTGTGAATAGCCTAGATGAGTGTTGATGGTTCCGAGTTCCAGAACTCACACCCTGGGTTTTCCAGCCAGTGGCTTTTCACTCTGCCCCTGGCAGTTCCAAGTTTCCAAAGCTGGAGGTTTACTGCTGTAGGTGCTCAAGACAAGAGGCCTATTTTCCAGAGCATAGAATACCAACAACTCTTAAGAAATACAATTGTTAGGATTTGGGTGGTTGAGGCTCTGCTCCTAGTGATTCTAGAACGCTTCAGCCTCCTCCTCACTTGTGCTTTATTGAGGCCTACACTAAACTGGAGGGTCGTGAAGGGGATCTGTGCAAAGAAAACAAAACCTGAATGGGAAAACAGGGGTGGCATTCTTTATACCTCAGCTTCCAGCTCCACTTATCACAGGCCTCAAATAAGAGCCAATCACAAGCCCCGCTTTCCAAGCTTTGCACTTGGAAAGTCACTGTGGAGATGAACCTCCCCTGCCTCCCTAACAGTATTTAAAGTGCTTAACTCTACCCAAACACCCTTATGGAGAGCAGGGTCCTTCTCTAGATCTCTAAGCAGTAACAAATATCATGAAACCTCTCCAGGGTCCTAACTGACAGCCTCCTCCCTAGTCTTTTAACAACCAGTTTTCCACTACAGGAAAACTTGTGACTAGCAGGACTGCCTATAACAACTTTTAATTCAAAAGGTAATACTTCGTTTCCTTCTTTTTAAGGAGACCTGAATTCACTCAGTAGCTGATGCTTTTGTTCTTTGGCCAGTGCTTTTACCAACTGAGCCGTGCCTCCAATCTCTTCCTTCTTTACTTTGAAAGAATTTTCTCCATGAGTGAGAATTAATAGATTGGACGTCCAATTGCGGAAGACTGAAATTCTGACGAGTCAGGTATTTAGGAACTTCATTTCTTTTTCTCTCTAAGCCTATGGAAATTTTAGCCTTAATTATAGTAAACAATAGTTTTTTAGACTGAATAAAAATGCTTGAAATAGGTGGTGACAACCTGTAAAGTATCCCCAATATTTTTTCCTGGAGCTCTGTCTATAATATGCTATAGTAAAGCTTTTTCTGATTAGCAATTTCATCAGTGAATTAAATTCAGGACAGTGAAAGTCTACTTACCACTTAAAGTGTGGTGACCATTTCTCAACTTTGTAGTAGGCTAGTCAGGCTGTGAAAAAGATAGAAGCTGGTATTTCTGGGAGGTGTTGTACCCTCCTTACAACAACAGTTAAAAGCTAGAATATTCACCTAAACTATATTTTATGGATGGTTAACAAATTATTCTGAGTTCTAACCCTTCATGGAACAAAATAGTTGCCTAGGTCAGCTCTTAATATGTTAGATTATCTGTAGAGCCCTGGTATAAAACTTGATTTGCTAGAACCTTTTATTTTTCTATCAGTTTATGTTCTAGGAACTGTTTAACTTCTGATCATTATTATTACATAAATATGAATGCAGCCTTAATCTATATAACTTTGCCCAGACACTTCTACTTGGATGCTATTGATTTTTATTAGTAATAAATCCCATTTCATCTTGTGTTAGAATTTTCCTGTGGAACACATTAAGGTTTCCTATATATATATGAAAAAAAAAGAAGAAGAAGAAGAAGAAGCAAGTGTAAAAGTTTACAGTCAGGCACCAGTGGCTTATCCCTATAATCCTAACTACTCAGGAGGCTTGAGATTCAGAGGATCTCAGTGTGAGGCCAGGCAGGGCAGAAAAGTCCGGGAGAGTCCATCTCCAATTAACCAGCAAAAATCTGCTTGTGAGTGTAGCTCAAGTGGTAGATCCTAATAAGCAAGCCAAGCAAACAGCCATGGAGCTCCACACCCTGAGATCCAAATACAGAACAGAAATATAAGAGAAAGCAAAATTTTAGGTTCATAAAATGGTTTAACTTGATTCAAATCTCTGCTCTGCCATTAAATTATAAATTTAGCTGTTTTCTTGGAGGAAAACGTGATATCAGAATTGTTTTGAGATTCAGGGAAGTATATGTAAAAACATTTAAATTCTTTTTGGGGGGGTGGAGAGGGTCCAGTCATGGGGCCTGAACTCTGGGCCTGGGCGCTGTCCCTCAGCTCTTCAGCTCAAGGCTAGTGCTCTACTACTTGAGCCACAGCACCACTTCTGGCTGTTTTTCTTTGTGCTTATGTGGTGCTGAGGAATCGAACCCAGGGCCTCATGCATGCAAGGCAAGCGCTCTACCACTGAGCCACCTTACCAGCCCAAAACATTTAAATTCTTACAGAAATAAACTTGAATCTTGAGTAGTAAAAGGGAGCACCATCTAGGAAAATTGCTTAAAACAGTAAACTAAATTACATCCAAGTACAGCTGCTGATTACAGTTATAAAAACAGTAACCCTCTGGTTCTTTAGGAAAAAGATCAAGCATTTTTTTTTTTTTTTTTGGCCAGGGGCTTGAACTCTGGGTCTGGGTGCTGTCCCTTTCGTTGAAGGCAAGAACTCTACCATTTGAGCCACAGCACCACTTCCAACTTTTTTGAGTAGTCTATTGAAGACAAGAGTCTCACAGTTTCCGGAAGACCAAAGCTTTTATAACAAGACCAGCATATTTCTCAAATATACTGTCTTGCAAAACAAGACAGTAGTGAAACCATTTTAGGTTTTAAAAAAAAAACACCCTAAGTGTGAACAGGATTTGTTTTTTTAATCCAACTCAACTATTCTCCAGATACTAAGTGTAAAGAAAAACAGGTTTATTGCAGTGAAATTCACATGGTGTAAAATGGAGTAACCCCTGTCTACTTGAGAGGCAGTTCAGAAAGACCCAGAGACACAGGCAGAAAAAAAGTCCCTATAAAAAGGACCCAGGGCATGACTCAAGTGGTAGAGGGCTTATCTAACAAGTACAAGGCCCCAAGTTCAAACCCCAGTACTGAACTACAACAAAAATTATTCATCAGTGAAGTCGTTTTCAAATAAGTGAGAGCATCCTCATCAACTTGGAGATGTCTGTTATTTTCATTTAGAGCAAGATGCTTTGTCACTTACTGGTGGGATACATTCTAAGGAATGTGTGCTTAGGTGATTTCATCCCTATGAGACTATTAATTAAGATGACTACTGAAACCAGGGTTCATTGTAGCATACATAGGATAGAAGGCCAATGGGGGAGACTAGAGTGCATAATTCAAACTCCCAGGAGCACTAGTTGAGCATTAACAACCATTTCTTAGGAATGAGAGGCTAAGGACATTAATATCAATTTCTTAGAAATGAAAGGCTAAGGGTATAGCTTGAACCATAAATAATGGGTCCTTTGGAGCAAGACCAGCCCTTAAAAAAATAAAGCAGCCATTCCTTCTTGGAACATGCTTGCCTTATTTGTATCCTAGCATTTCTTGTTGTGACATAACAGTCATGTTGTTCTGGAGGTCTGCAGAGTCCAGTCTGTGGCAGCAACAGCCCTCTCCCACTGAAGACAGTAAAGAAGCCATTGTCTATGGCTCACTTCCGGGCAGATGATACGGAACCTCTGTTACCAACACCTGGCCTTCACTCAGGTTTGAGAGCAGCCAATTTAGGGTATAATTACTGCTTATGAGCCTCTAGCACTGACTTATGCAGCCTGGCCCGTTTCTGCTGCACAGGTTATTCATGAAGTAGGGCTGGGCCATGGACTCACAACCTAGTTGGGAATCTTTGGGTTTTCTTTTCTTTTTTTTTTTAATTACTCCAAATGACATTTATTACCCTTATTTATTCATTATTTATTTTATTTAGTATTATTACATACATTACATTTAATTCATCAATTACATCTTATCACAGTATATGTTTGCATATGGATTATATATCATACTGAGTCCCAGGACTTTTACAGAGAAGAAGAAAAAAATGTGTCAGAATTGGCTTCTTACTCCACATATAACCTTTTTGCCATGCTGGGATTTGAACTCACAGCCCACAATGCCCAGTTCATGAATGGGTCAGTTGTAGAACAAAAGCCTTTGGCAAACTGAGCTTCCAGCCAGTTCTGAGGACCTGCGATCAAGCCATAGTAGTGGCCTACAGATAGATAGAAGATAGATAGATAGATAGATAGATAGATAGATAGATAGATAGATAGATAGATAGATAGATAGATAGATGTGTAGTTTGCTATATATATGAGAGAGAATGTGAGGATATTAAATTATATATATGAATTATTAATTATTAAATTAGGCCTCCATTTAACGAAGTATCATGGTTGAATACTTATTTAAGCATTCATGTAAAAGTAGTCTATGCTTTCATTAGGAGGGTTTTCTTTTTTTTTTAAGAAGTTTTTTATTATGAAAATACTGTGCAGAGGGGTTACAATCACATGAGCAAGGTAATGCGTATATTTCTTATCAAGCATTGTTGCCTCTTCTTTTGTTTCTCCTCTCCCATCCCTTCCCTCCCATCTCCACAACCACATTCCTTCCCTCTCCCCCCCCCACCAAAGTTGTAAAGTTCGTTTTTGACATAACGACATGTACATCTCATTGTTGCAATGGGTCCACCTGTATCCCTATTTAAACGATTTGTTTTTTCCCTTCCACTCCCCAAATTATACCAACATCAAATACAGTGAAAATGGGGTTGGGTTTTCATATTACATGTCTATAGAAGTGATTGGAATGGATGAACTCCCAAACACAACATTACTCAGGTTCCTGGGTTTGATGATCCCCAGCACTACAAGAACAAAATTATTACGTACTGCTGCACATCTTTTAGAACAGTCAAAAATCTAGCATCCAGAACACGGACACTGCCAAATGCTGGCATGCTGGCGAAGATATGAAGTAACAGAACTCTTTTACCAAAGTACCTTACCTGTTTTGCATTCCCTCCATTGTTGGATCAGTTTGGCAGTTTCAAAAAAAAAATCCTAATTATGACCCAACAAGAATATTTTATATTTACCCCAGTTGAGAGCTTAGATCCACAGAAAAATTTGCACAAAGTTTTTACGGTAAACTGTAATTCCTAAGAGCTGGAAGCAACCAAGATGCCCTTCAGTTAGATGATGGATAAACATACACTGAGACGCTGAGACTGATGAGCTGTCACACCTGAAAAGCCATAAAGGAAACTTAAGACTTGCATATAGGTGTATTCACATACACCTGGGAACGTGTAGTCCAAAATATCAGTAGCTAGCTACTAAACTACAACTTAATTTCCATGCTTTTGTTTTCAAAAAGCAATGTGTTCATGCAGTCAGAAAATACAAAGGTGAGGGTTTTTGTTTTTGTTTTTGTTTGTTTTTAAATTAAATCAGTACCACCACCACAAAAGGTAGAAAGAATAAACTGGAAACAGGCCTTGCTGTGCTGATGGCCCTGAAGGCCACCACTTAGTGGTAGCATCCTGTAGGAATGCCAAGTAGCCTGTGTTTCCCTTCCCTCCCCCTCCCCCCCTTTTTTTGTTGTTGGTGGTAGGGCTTAAACTCAGGACCTGGGCTCTGTCTCTGAGCTCTTTTCTCAAAGCTAGTGCTTCTACCACTTGAGCCACAGCCCTACTTCCAGTTTTCTGATGGTTAAGTACAGATAAGAGTCTCATAGACTTTCCTGCCCTGGCTGATTTTGAACAGCAATCCTCAGATCTCAGCCTCCTGAATAGCTAGGATTACAGGCATAAGCCACCAGTGCCAGGCAGTCTGCTTGCTACTTTTACACCAACAGACGAGGATATGGTATCAAATCAAGGATGTGGTATCAAGAAGCACTTGCTTAGCATGAAATTCTCTACTTTCAACAATGTTCATGGCCAAACATATTTGGAGTCATCAGACCCAGAGCTGCAGACTAAGATCAGCTCCTAACCTTTTACTGGCCCAGATGTTAATATTCATTTTGATTACCGAGGGCCAACAGTTAAGTTCTAAGGCTCCTTCAAGACTGCTGTGTGAAGTTCAGGTGTTGGAAAACACCAGGCAATACTAATGGAAATAAGTATTGAGGGCTCTCTGATATTTTGTGAACAATTTTCAAAGCTACCTGTACTCCACTCAGTAGCAATTCATACAGTTTTTATACAACACTTTGGGGTGGGAACAAAGATAGAAATCTAGATTTTAAGGCTCCCTAACAAAGGATCCATTTCTAAAAAGGATCCATTATCTACCCCAGGCAACCATTCAATCCTAGTTCAAGTGTAGGCTTGAACCAAGGTGGGCCCTGGGTATTCACTGTAACAAAATAGGGGGCTCCCAAGCATGCATTCAGCTTCATCATCCTAGAAGTACAGGGTTCAGGGGAGTACATGCAATCACTTAAGTCTCCAATCGCAGTCCTTCAGTCTAGCTGGTGGTTTGCTGGCTGTAATAAATGATGGCTCAACACAACTTTTAATAAGGAAAAAGCAGGAGAAACTGGTGTTGACCAAGGTACAAAACAAAATCCATTTCCAAAGAAATAGGCCCCGTTCAAAGAAATAAATCATTCTCCCTGCTAATACATTTCCTGCCTTGAAGCTTTGTTATTCATTTTTCTCATCATCAATAAACAACTGTTTGTTACACATGTTAACAGTGTTTTCCTTTTAAACTACTGAACACTGTTGAGGAAGGGGCATGCATTTCCTCCTCACGTTCTCATTATCATTGGTGTTAAAAAAAAAAAACCCAAAACCCTTTCCTTCAGATTTATTCAGAGAGCTAACAGCTGATTTTATACAGAATGCTAGAAGAAAAAGAGTAATGTGGCCTGCAGCCCCTCTTGTGGAGGGTGTGGAAATGTTTGATGTCCTGGTGCTTGTTCAGAAAAGAATGTTGTTTTGAAATGTGCAGTGAAATCAGGGAAAGATCCAAAGGAAGTTCCTAGTGAGACAAAAATCAAATCAACTCACCATCCCAATTCCTTCTCTTGGGCCAGTGGGCCCCTTGGCTCTGTGCCCACCATCTGCATCCAGAGTCCAATGAGGCCCCAGTATCCCTGCCTGCAAGGATGTGCCAGCATGGTGTGGATCCCCAGTCAGGCTGAAAGAGACTTTGTCAGTGGCGACCTAGGGTCTCTCTGGAGGTGGTAGAGCCGACAACTTGCCCCCCTCACCCTCAGGTCTGCCGATGGGATCCGCCCACAGGAACTGACAGTAGACAGGTTAACAGGGAGAAAGGCATACAGACTTGTTCACATGCAAGTCTCTCAGCGTGAAACTCAGGGACAGGCTGTGCTTTGGATAGAATCTAGTGTATCCCCCAAAGTTTTATGGGTTAAAAGCTCCGTCCTTAGTTTGGCAATATGGGAGTTGATGGAACTTTTCCTTTCAGAGGTGGGGCTTAGTGGAAAGAGGTTAGGTGATTGAGCACAGGCCCTTGGGAGGGATGAATGGTCATCCCTCCGGGCTTTGGGGGGCTCTCTTGGGGGGTTGAATTTCAAAGAACAAGGCTGGCTCTATCCTGTCCCTCCTGGGCTTCCTGTCTCACCCAGTGATGTCTCCCACCTTGCCCCACCAGGAGATCCCTCTCCCTCTCATGAAGTCCTCATTCAAGTACTGAACCCAGGCTGGTGCCAGGCCCTTGAGCCTCCAGAGCCATGAGCTAAATGAACATCTTCACAGAGTATTCAGATTCTGGTAACAGATGAATCATATAAAGCACCAAATGACTACAGCTTAGCTTAAATACTTTTCCTAGGGAAGAGGGAGTTATAGGCAATTTCTGTGTGCAATTTCCACACATGTTTACAATGGATTCCAAGTCTCACCTATCACCTGCCTTGCCCGTTTCCCAAAACCATTTTAACAGGTTTCATTGTTCTGCTTTCATAGATGCAGTCAGTCTACTTCGGATTTATCTTCTTTCATCCTCCTTTGATCCCAACCCCCTCCCATACAAGTATCTGAGCTCATTTCTCTCCCTCACCCCCCATTTCAGTGACCTATGGTTTTAATTGAGGGTCACACTGTTTTTATGTATAATTTTAAGGCATTCTTAGATTATTCATCCTCTTTTTCCTCTTCACTTTCTCTTCCTAAGTAGTCCCCTTAGACTCATGTCCTGTAATTGATCTATATATACAGGTATATACATGTCCATCACTATGCAAGATCTTGCTTCCACAATTTTAAAAGGAATAGTTGATTTTTGGAGGGGAAAGGAGGGAGTGAGGGGTGGGGGAACAGGGGGAGGGGGAGCAGGGGGAGTCAAAGTTGCCTGAATAACATACAACAGCCCTGGACAAGCATCAAGGGCTCCTGGTCCTTTCTGCCTGTTAATCTTTGTTATGGATTCTTCACTGAAATCTATGATAACCAATCAGCATCGCCTTCCTTCTGGAGGGATTCCCTGTAGTCAGAAGACAAGCTGAGAGAACGTCTCACTCATCTGAGAGACTGGAAGTCCAGGTCAGGGTCCTTAGTGCTATTGCTTCTGCTCTACACTGGGCATTCCAAACTACCACACTTCATGGCAGTACTTTTGAGCCCCAACAGAGCTCTGTAAGAGTCTATGTGACATCCACATGTCTGCCCTGCCGCAGAGCCCACAGGCTCATGAGTTACACTGTTGTTTGGAGCTTTTTTTGAGAAAGGGTCTCACTGTTTAACCCAGGCTGGCCTCAACCGGAGACTCCCAACTCAGTCTCCCCCACTCCCCAGGTTTTAGTCCATACCAAATAAGATGTCTCCAGCTCTCACAGGGAGCCCAGAATAGGACAAGAAGTGTGCCTCAACACAACCATTAAGGGTGAAAAATGCAGCAGTGGAGCTCACTGCTCAGAAAGTGAACTAGACAACTCATGGTAGATAGGGGAGGGAGGGAATGGGAGAGTGAGGAAATAGAAGACATTGTACTCATTACCTGACTCTGTAATTGTAATCCCTCTGTACATCACCTATAACTATTTTTTAATGTTTTTTATTGTAAAAATAGTATACAGAGGAGTTACAGTTACATGAGTAAGGTAATGAGTACATTTCCTATTGAGCATTGTTAGCATCTTTTTTTCCCTACTATCCCTTCCCTCCCCACTTCCCCAGCTCTCCCCTTCCCCCAATTTTTTTTTTAAAACCTACCATTATGCCATGTGCTGGTGGCTCACACCTGTAATCCTAGCTACTCAGAAGGCTGAGCTCTGAGGACCAGAGTTCAAAGCCAGCCTGAGCAGGAAAAGTCCGTGAGACTTTTTCTCTCCTTTTCCCCCCGAGAACCTGTGGTGTTGTTGTGTGTCTCGTGTTGTAGTGTTCTCCTTTTGCTGTGGAGCTCTGGGGCAGTGTGCTGTGGCCGAGTTTTCGCGCCCTGTGTGTGAGAAAACCAAAACCAAAACCTTCCCTTCAGGTTAATTCAATTTTTTGGGGGTTTTTTTTTTGTTTTTATGCACACGAACATGCATACCAGTCCTAGGGCCCAAACTCTGGAGTACCTAGGATTGCACTAGCACCACTAGCACCACTGGCTTAATGTTTTTAAAAACTCAAAAGTAGTGTGAAGACATATCATGAAGTATGAAAATTTTTAATCAAGACAGTCTCTGTAACACATTGTTCAGCTACATTGGAACCTGGGGCAAAAGCAAAATCATGAAGGCTGATAATTAACGTCTTGAAAATTTTGTTATTTGTACATCATATTTCAAGCTGTGTACTAGAATGTGATTTGTTGCAACAGGTGGTTTTTCCACACACTGAAATGTTGGACGCCCGTGCTCGGCCCTGTCCCAATCCAGGCAGTGACAGGCTCTAAGTTCCCCTCTTCAGGCCACACTATCAAGATCCACCTTCCCAGGATGATGGAGAGCAGGGTTGTTTCAAATCTGGCCCTCAGCACCACAGCTCTCCCATTGCTGCCCTTCTCGGCAGCTTTCCCGGCTGGGATCTGTAATGTCCTCATCATTCGCAATGCGTACTATTGTATGTGACCCGTGCTTAAAGGCCTGGGGTGGGCTCAGGGAAGGAGTGGGAGATTAGCCTCCAATAATGACTGTACTGACAGGAAGCTCCTAGTTGGAGGTTTCTAGTCATTGTTCCATGGCCTGCCTCAGACCCTCTACATGTCCAAGCAGGGCCAACACAACATCAAGAAGCTCTTTCATCTCTTTGCCAGACCCTCACAGGGGCAGAAGTGGGGACAGAATTCTTGTTCTCCTGTCTTTCCAGGCCTCAGTTTCCTTCTCTGTAGAACAGGATCCTAACTTCTCCTTCCCCCTGGTCACCACCAGAAGGCAAGTGAGATAGGATTGACTAAGCACCTAGAAGAGTGTCTAGCACACACAAGCCTGAGGACTTGGCTAGGCTTGTCCCCCGTGGCCTGCAGGCGCACTTCAGGGTAGAGGAGGCTGGCAGAGCAGACGGCCATTACAGTGTGTCCGAGACACTAGGATGGAAACGCTCTGAGTCCCGTTTAGGAGCTCTGGGTGTTTTCAGTGTTGGCAGCATTTGAGGATTTGGAGCATTTCCTGGAAAAGATCCCTTTGCTCCAAAAGAGAAAGGCCAATTGCAGATGGCCTTCAGTGCTGAGCAGCGAAGGTCACCTGGGCAAATCCGGTTAGACCTGGCATGGACCTACGTTCCTAGGCAGACTCAGGCCCCCTACCTGAGAGCTTAAGAAATGGAGGGTGTTAAAGTGATCATGATGGAGAGGCAGGAAGATGGCTTTTCTTTTCTTTTGTGGGTCATGGGGCTTCAACTCAGGGCCTGGGTGATGTCCTTGAACTTTTTGCTCAAGGCTAGTGCTCTACTACTTTGAGCCCCAGCACCACTTCTGGTTTTCTAGTAGTCAATTGGAGATAAGAGTCTCATGGACTTTCCTGCCTAGGCTGGCTTCGAACTTCGATCCTCAGATCTCAGCCTCCTGAATAGCTAGGATTACAGACATGAGCCACGAGTACCTGGCAGGATGGCCTTTTAATATCTGCATAAAACCTGGGCTTTCTTGAGCCTTTTCCATTTGTGGGTATATGGAGTCATGATACCTTTCCACAGCAAAGTGGGCCTGTATCCCAGATGAATAGCCGCTATGGGAGACCCAGGGTCATGTAGAATACTGTGGCCTCCAGCCAGCCAGAATTCTTTGCCTGCTAGAGTTGATGACTAAGCCTTGGGGACCAGCTCTGGCTATAAGACACACCCCTGTATTCTAGCCCCAGTCCTACCTTCCTGTTCCCCATCCTTTACTGGCTTGAAAGATCCTATCACAGGCCAGAGCCTCCACGTGTGTCCCTAACAGAACAGCTGGGCCTTGGCCAACCAAGTTTCGCCTCCCAGGCAGCCAACAGTACCCTGAAACAGTCTGACATGGGCTTCACAAAGCTCTCCAGAGCCAGCTGGCCTTACCTACTTCATGACTACATGACCAGATGCCAGGAAAACTTTGGCTGGCTTGCCAAGTCCCCAGGACTGAGGGATGGAGAACTTGCTGACATGTTTCAGAGTCCCTTGTGGATCTGCCCCCTTCATTCCTATTGCACAGCCACTATGTCTCACCCAGCAGACAGAGTCCAGGCAACCGTCACTGGATGCTGGAAGACCAGTTCCAGGCTGTGTGTGATCCTGCAATGCCCCTTCTCCATATGTGGCTGGGAACGTGCTGGCAGGTCCTAGATCCAAGTTCCAGTAAGAGGGGGGGGGGGAGGAGGAAGGAGGCAGCCATTCATTCCATGACTGCCTTATCTAGAAGGAAAACAGGATCTCCTTTTCACCCCCTGCCCCATGTTTCTAGTGAAACCATGGTGTGGTCCCTCAGAGATGTACTTTCTTCCCCTCTATCCTGAAGGGTGGCCATCAGAACTTCTGCATCTGAAATACATCTACAGGACTTTAAGTCCCACTTAGCCATCAGAACCAGCCAATCAGAAGAAAGCTGGGAAAGTGAGATGGAAAAACCTGTAACACCTGGATCAGGACCTTTTTCTCTTGTCTCTTCAAGACAAGGAAGAATAAAATGGTCTAAGTTTTATCAAAGCAAGAAAACAGAACTCCCACAGGACAAGAGGGGTCCCAAGGGAGGGCACTACCAGGAATGCTTTGTGCACAGGGGTTCATAGGTGTCTAGAAGAGAGCAACGTGTCTCTCAAGATCAGTGGACAGCCTGCAGGCCATATCAGTCCTCAGACCCAAGCAGAGGCTCCATGCAGCCTGTGTGTGCTCTCCATGTGTTCTCTGGACCTTCTGACTGGATGCCTGCTCAGACACACGCCTCTAGAGTCCAATCAGTCCACTGTTCATGTGCAAGTCTTCAAGGTTAATGGGCCGTGATACGATGCCTAGGAGCCCTATAGGAGTCTTCTCAAGGCCATGGTGAGGGACACAGAACCTCTATAGGAAGTTCCTCTGGCCTGATTACCGAACCAGGCTTTTTATTTCTCCAAAACACCCAAGAGACTCAGGGTTCCCCATAGCACAGTGTTAGCAGTTATTCCTCTAGCTCTGTCCTCACTCTTTCACAATCTGCATTCTCCAAAACCACCCTCAGGTCTCTCTTCAAAACCCCTCCTTGCTGAGAGCATCCTGTGTTTCCACAGGTCCTATCAGATCACTCCTTCCACAGGAAGAACCCAGTCCTTGAACACCCCCTCTGCGGGGTGGGGGGGTGCAGAAGCACCCCCTCTTCTTGTGTGAAGGATCTCTTCCATCTGTCTTTGCTTAGTTCACCCTTTGTCATTTGCATGCAAATGTCTTCTAATGAAGTAAACATGGAGATTCTGGAAACTAACCGAAGGTCAAACTTTCACTTAATCTTTAAAACTCAGTGCCAGAGTGATTTGCATGTTTTAAGGAAAAGTTATCTGAGAAGCAGGGTTGAATTTTTTACACTAATCCAAGCACACAGAAGCCTGGAGGCCAAGATGCGCTCCCAAGCTTCCTCAGTCTTCCTCCAAAGTAAAAGTATCTAGTCCCTCTCCCGTTGCCCACCCCAAGTTTAGTTTCTATCAGCAAGGCCAGGTCTCTGCAGGCTTTCACTGTGCTCACGTAAGGGCATGAATCCCAGAACATTCTATTGTTAGAAGGCAGGAAGAGGTTGGTGAATCTTGTGTGTCTCAGGAGAGATTGAAATCATTTTCTCAAGGCTGTAGGCATCACAAGTGGCAGAATATCTGCCTAGCAAGTGTGAGACCCTAATCCAAACCTCAGTCCTTTTTTTTGGGCGGGGGGGGGGGTTCAGGGATGCTGTCCCTAAGCTTTTTTGCTCAAGGCTAGAGCTCTACCACTTTCAGCCACACCTTCTCTTCTGGTTTTTTTCTTTCATGAGGAGTTGGGGAGAAGAATCTCATGGCTTTTCCTGGCTGGCTTCAAACCTCAATCCTCCCATCTCAACCTCATGAGTAGCTAGGATTACAGGCATGAGCCACTAGCACTGGCTACTTTTTTTTTCAGCATTTACTAAGGTATTTGATGGGCTGGGGGAAGTGAGTGATCAGGAACTTGCCCACCAGGACTAACACCACACAGGGAAGCAGCTGACTTTTATTCCAGTCTGTCCCCAAATGCAGCCTTTCCTCTATCTACTGGAAATTGCACTTCAAAATTCTTTCATGAACAAGTATAGAAGCTATTTCTTTCAGATTTCCCAAAAGATTGAGTTACAGTTTCACATCCAACCTGTTCTGGCATTTTTACAGGAAAAGCAGAGGGTTGTTTTAGGAGTTTGTTTCTAATTACTAAAGTGATACATGTGTACTGAATTTGGGAGGCAAAATCATGTGGTAGGTGAAGAATAGGTGAGGAAAGAAGTAGCTGGAAGATTGGCGAGGAGCTGGTCATTATTGATGCTAAATGATGGGGTACCTCCTGACCTTGACATCTGTGTATGTTTGTAATTCTCCACAACAGAAAAGAAGACCAATTAGGTTACCTCCCTAGTTCAGTCTTTCTTTTCTGGCCTGAGAAAGGAATCAAGCCTGAACTACAAGCGCTTCCCACTGCAGACAGGGAGAAGCTGCAGAGCTCCGACGAAGGCCGGAAACCAGATCCCACTTTCCCCATCTGGGAGACTGAAATTATTATTTTCCCTTTATATCAGAGATCAAAGTGTGAACTCCAGTCCCTACCACAACCCCCAGAATGCACATGAACAACTCCATTTGGCAGCTTTAGCTACCATTAGCTTGAGATGTTCAAACTTTTAACAGAGGAAGAGAAGCAAATTCCAACCCTAGGATCTGAGAGCACTTTCCAGAGAGAGGGAAAAGGAGCAAAGCAGCTTAAATGACCCTGAAGCTAACCTTGGCGGCCATCATACAAGTCAGTCTGAGAGACCAAGACACAGGGCACTATCAGACATGCTCAAGGGCTGGTGCTTATGTTCTTCACACAACCAGATTTCCCGACAGATTCCTGGGCCTGCCAGAAGCGACCGGGTTATCCATTATCAAGGCAGTACAGCAAGAGTCATCCTGGAAGTCATCTCAACCCCACTGCCATAGCTTAGATTTAGAATGTCCTCCAAAAGGTTTTGGGTACCAGCCTGAGGCCCTACGAGGTGGTGGTGGAAACATTACGGGGTCAGGCCTGGTCATGACCTGGAAGTCCCTCCCATTCCTTCCTCCTGGCTAACCTTGCTTCTTCTTCATGCTCCCCCTCATGACTCTAAGCCTTACCACAGACCCCAAGTTTCATAAAGCCAAGCAACCAGGGCCTGAAAGTTCTGGAACAGGAGCCATACACATTCATCATTTCATGCATCTTAAGTAAGCCATGGCTTTTCAGGCTAAAACAATGGCAAGTTACCACCCCACCCCACCTTCAGACCACAGCAATGCCACCAAAGCCACTGGGATAAACCTACCTTTAGGATCCAAATCTGCCAACTTCGTTTTAGACAAGGTCTCACTATGTAGCTCAATAAGGCCTCAAACTTGATATTCTCCTGTCTCCGCTTCCTGAGTGCAGGTACTGTAAGCAAATGTCACACACCTGGCATTTTTCACTTTTTTTTTTTTTTTTTGCTGGTCCTGGGACTTAAACTCAGGGCCTGGGCGCTGTCCCTAAACTTCTTTGTGCTCAAGGCTGGCACTCTATCACGAGCTACAGCACCGCTTCCAGCTTTTCTCCCCAGGCTAGCTCCAAGCCACGATACTCAGACCCCAGCCTCCAGAGTAGCTATGATTACAGGTGTGAGCCACCAGTGCTCAGCTTTTTTTTTTTTTCTTCACTATTCTTAAGTACCCCTAGGAGTACTCCACAGTTGATCTGCAGACTTTCAGAATGGACACAAATAGAATGGTGGTACTTTGGACGTTTCCTGTCAATATTTTAATAATCAAAGTGGTTGGCCCTGATCATCTGTTGATTAGTTTCCTGTTGCTGCTCCAACTGGCTCTGCCCTTAAAGCACCCCAAACTTATCCCCCAGTTCCGTAGGTCAGAACTTGGGGGGTGGGGGTTGGATGGTCTCTCTGCTCAGACTCTCTCTTCTCCAAAATCAGGATAGGCTGGCCTGGTTCTTTTCTGGAGACTGAGGGAAGAGCTCATTTCCAAACTCATCCGGGTCACTGATGGAACTCAGTTCCTACCAGCCCTGGGAGAGATCCTGATTCATCGCTTACTTGTCTTCGTACCTTATAGCTGTCTGCACACCTGAGTCACATTACCAGGTGAAGTGAGTTGACTCAAACCAGACACAGGCCTAGACCAAACCAGGCCCATTCCCTGTCCTCAAGAAACTAAGAGGCTAAAGAGGGGACAGCAAAATAGCAGGGGAGGGGGGAATAGGGACACAGGTAGAGATTGTTCTACCTGGTTTTATTCCAACTGGCTTTATGGGTACAAACATGAGTTTCCCTTTTTCTCAACAAACCCAAGCTCCCCTTCCTTTCCCTTGGCTATTCCTAGATTTTTGGTCCCATCTATGAGGAAGTCAGTTAGTTCTCACCAAGTTCTAACCCTCAGTCTTCCAGCTCTCCATGAGTCTTTTCAAATTAGTTTGAATTCCCTCCAATTCAGAACATAGAACAAATTGATTTGGAAGCGATTCACCCAAATCTGGGGCTGGGGGGCGCATTGGGAGGCGGACAGTCAGGAAATAAGACAGGGAAGGAAGCTTTTTAAAAAAAAAATGGTGAGGGAGGGAAAAAAGGGAAGAAAAGATAGAAATTAGAATGAGGAAAAAGAACTATTAGAGACTAGCCACATCAGGGAGTTTTGAAGGAGGTCCCTAAATTTCACATGGGTCCCCGGGGTGCGGGGAGACCGGAGCAGGCTCCTGTGGCCCTGGCTCCAGTGAAAAGCAAGCAAACTGCATCAGGTCGTTTTCTAAAGGAATTCATCAGCCCATTTTGGGGCTGACATCCCCAGGACACCCTCAAGAAGAGAAATCGTGGGAAGGTAAGAGCAGATAGTAATTTGAGAGAAAAAAATAAAATCTGAAGCCAGCCTAGCAGATCTCCTGATTTCTTCAAGCCCATTCAGCTTTGGAAAAAATAACAAGGTCTCAATTCTGTTCCCATTGGAAAGGAGAACTCAAAAACTTTTGACTCCTGAACCCCAGTGCGCCTGCTTGGAGAATATTTAGTAATGTTAGGGCTCCATCTACAGACAAGGAAGGAGCATGGGTGGTGGATTTCTCCAGCCAGCAGTAGGAGCTCAGAGCCGCGCAGGCTCACTGCCGCTCTCTGAGCTATTTATACAACACAGACCTGCAACCAGGCTGGAAGTTATTTATTTCAACTGTGTCTCCAACAGCAGCTGTTGAGAATATACCCGAACCTTTTCCGTCAACAATGCTTTGGAATCTCTATTTTAAACCTGTGTGCTATGAATTGAGTTCTTTTTTTTTTCTAAACCACTTTGTTTTCTTTTTTTCTATTGCAACAATGCAATACACAAAAGCCTTTAAAATGCAAAGACTGCATTTTTTTCCCTCATTCATGAAACAATCACCTAATTAGCCAGTGTGCAAAACAAGCAAGTCACAAAGATCAAGAAAGAAGGGAGAAAGACTAAAATAACCAATAGATTTAGAGTTTGGGACAATTTAGGAAGACAGTGGATACAGGCTCTTTGACTCATGATAGAAGAAAAAACTGGAAATCAGTTTCAAAACACCAAAAGATTTCTGCCTTTTGTTGTTGTTGTTTGGTGCCTGGGCACTGTTCCTGAGCTTTTTTTTGGGGGGGGGGGCCTGGTTGTGGGGCCTAAACTCTGGGCCTGGGCGCTGT